>NW_012138080.1:7967076-7987320 GCF_000956105.1 Propithecus coquereli
TAAAAATTTTTTTCCATTGTATTTATGCTTAAAAATATTTCTCAATCCAATTTCCCTGTAGTTTTTTAAGAATCAGTATTACTTTTTAGCAATTGTATTAAATATAATATTTCATATTCCATCAATGAAAACTTTCATTGTTTTTGTTGCTATTGCTTTTCAATGTTGAATTCCTCTTTGGCTATGAGGAGAGCCCCTGTGTATGGGATGGATTGGTTGAAGCCCCCATCTTGAATTCAGACTCCTCTACCCCATACACTCTCATACTCTCCAATTGGGACTTTGTTTATCAACGTCTTTCCAGAAATGGAGTGACTGCTGATCTGCTAGTACTGTGGAAGGGGGCTTCTCACCTGCCCCTCCACAATACACTGATGTGTTTGACTTTCATCCAGTTTCCTATTCTCTCCTAGGACACGCACAATTCCTCCGATGACTTTCTGGCTTGCTTGTGCCTCGTAGTGATGTCAGTGTCTCTGAGTTTCAGGGTCCTGAGCGACATATTTTTTTTTCGAGGTGAGGAATTCACATGTCTGTGGCTAGATATCTTTTGAATAGGGCTCGCCCTCTCCTCTCCTAAAGGGCCCTGGGTGATGGCAGAGCATGGAATCCTGGCTCTAACTCCCACAGTCCACAGTGATGTGGTGGAAAAAACTGTCGTCTTTGGGTCCAAGACCACAGCTGCAATCCTGTTCCATGCCAGATTCAGTGTGTCATTCACAGCACCTTAGGTCCTCTCTGAATCTTACTGCCCTCACCTATCAAATGAGGACAAGGAATTACATTATCTCTTAGATCCCATCCGGATCAAAAAGTCCATCATTCTTTGATTCAGTATCACATAGCACTTTATATTCCTTTTAGGGAATGCGAAGCAAAGTAAGAGAAAATATTGCCAGAAAAATGGATTATCCTAAAGATATTGCTAGGGTGTCACTGTGCTCTGGTCCCATGAAAGGATTATGCCCTAATGCCTTAAGGTGTTCATTGTGTGTAATGAATTAACTCCTGTCTTAGGCATCTAGGATGATACTGATTAAGTACCCGCTTTGGGAGAATGAGAAAATATTCGCTGAAAGCATTTTCTGTGTTCAGTGGATATATACGTTTCCAAGTAGGAATCCCTGCTGCCAAACTGTAGTAGGCTTTGATCGACCTTCTGTCGTCAGAAGGCTGGGGTTGTGTGTGTCCATGTCTATGTCTGCATGTCCTTGTGTGTGCACGTGTGTACATGTGTGTTCGTGAAGGTGTCGAGATGGAAGGAATTTGTCTTTGAAATAAGCCAAATGATTCAGAGTGTCCCTCCAGCCAGTGCGGTCCGCTTCTGTGTTCTATGGCACCATCAGCTGTGGCCCTAATACCCTTCTGTTTTCTCCATAGTAAAAGCCTGTGTGGGGCAACTCATTCTCACACTACAGGAATAGGACCCAAAGTTATTCTCTTGGACCCTGAATGAGTGTTTCATTACCAAAGGCGGGGGAGGGGTTAGTGGGCAGATCAATCTGGAAAATGCAGGGTTTATTAAGTTTCTTTACTCCAGGACATCTCAGGGCCTTTTCCATGCTAAGTTCATTTTGCTATTCGGGAAAGGGTTATAGCAACATTTGCTAAATTTATATATCCTTGGAATTCTTTTGTTGAGGGATACCTCAGTGACTAATGCTCCTGGGACAAAAAACGAACACCAGTACACTACAGTTCCATGTGAACTGTCCCTGGAGACTCTGTATTTTTAGTAAGGACTGGAACTTGAACTAAACCTCAGAGAGTAAGTTTGGAAAATTCTCTTGGCTAGCAGAGGTCACACTGGCTGAAATCCCACTGTGCTAGAGGATTGCTTCTCTACCTGTGGTAAGACGGACCCTGTTTTGGTCACTGAGGGTGCACATTACCTGCCTTTTAAGGAACGCCCCATTCCCACTTGCATCTACCAAAGTGAAGTCATTTATTATGTTTGCTTTGGAAGCAAACTCCAGTGTACAAAGCTAGGGACTTGCCTGCTATTGCCTGAAGGAATCCTTGATTTTCTCTTCCCTAAAGGTTTAGGCAGAAGACAAACGTTCTACCAACACCCCAAGAGGTAACCCCTACCTAGGGACCAACGCTTTCTCTCACAGGGTGCCCCTCTTTGACTATTGCTTCTGCTATAAATTTAAGCATTAACCCTGACTTTATTGCATTACCCCAAATCCAATAAAACAATTACCAAAAAAATTGAAAAGAACAATGACAAAATAAAGTGTATGTGAATACATAAGTATTTCTATAAGCAAATCAAAGCAAAACCTTCAAATAATCTCTTATGCATATATCCAAAAGCTGGCTTTTTATGAATATTATTTCTCTAGATGTTTTCATGGTTTTAAGAAAGTGATAAATATAATTCAAGACCAAAATGAATAGAACAATCTTATCTCAATGTTTTAACTGAGAATCCAAAACCTTAATGGTCTTAAAATTTTATTCATATAAATGGTTATAGTTGTTTGATCTGCTGACTCAAGCTTCATATTTGAAATTATTTTATAATAAATTAGAAGATTTCTATAGACCTATGAGAGCTAAGGCTAAAGAAGCAAAGAGTACCAATAAACAGAAGCATTTCTTTAAAAAAATCTAACCTTCCCCCACTTTCCCTGGACCAACTCAGAAGGAGACATTAAAAGAGGCCTTTGATGAACAATTGGGGACCCAACCAAGAGGCCCAATTTCAGTTTCAACAAGTCATCAAATACTATATGAGTCAATTACATAAACATCGGAATTTCCCAACATCTGATTCCAATAGCAGGAGAGCAGCCCAAGTTCACAATGGAGATTTCTCAATAGGCAATGCCGTTTTCCAGGTAATTAAAACTGTTTGTATAGGGGAGTAGATTTATCTTCTGAAACCATTTTAGCACTAGTGCTCTCCTGAGTGGTATCAGTTGACACACTGCATAATCTAGAACAGACTAATTGCTGCATGATTTCTAATTTTTCTGCAGCCATGTAAATGAGCTGAAGTCTGCACAGGTGGAGCCCATTAGAGTGAGTGATTTCCCTCTCATGTTGTTATCTTCATTTGCCGTTGTCTTATCAACTCCAAGTAGGAAATCTGCTGTCATGAAAAGCAGACGAGGGAACAATGTCTGGCTGAAAAGTCTTGTTTCATTATTTTTTAATTCATACAGTCCTACCTGCTTAATGCAGTTTTCTAATTAGCATGCTAGGCAGCCAGTAATGCAGTTTTATTCAAATAAGGAGGCAGGGCTTTAATTTAAAGTAAGAAATCATCTCCATTTCTTATCAGAGAACAAGGATTCATGATTCAATAATACATGAATTTAATAATGCATAATGGTAGACTTCATAGGTACTAAATAGCAATACCAGAATGGGTTAGTATGCTCCATGGGTCTCTGTCTGAAACTCCCAATCTGGTTTATCCACACCCCTCCCTTAATCCCTTCCATTATTTCATTTCAGAAAAAGAGTTGTGCCATTTGCCATATTTCTCTGATGCTGTCAAGAGCCCAACTCGCAGGCTGCATCTTCACTTTACGACCGTGTTTAATAGCTGTTAAGCTGCTGGACTTTAGCTTTTGCAAGAATTTCCAAATTGGACCCAAGGGAGATTTGAAAGGATTGGGAGGGAGAGAACAGGGAACAAAAAGTAAGGAACTTCATTCCCTACCACTAATTGCTTTTTCCACCAAGGTATCTATCCATTGCCTCATTTTAGTGAGGGGAGAGCAGTCAATAGAGTATTTGCAATACCCAGGGCCACATAATCTCTTTATAACTCTATTTGTGTTTCACAGCTCACAGATAGCTAAGCCTGGCATTCCGATGATAGTTCGAGTCAGCATTCCTTTGTTTTATGGTCTGCGTGGCACTCTCTGCCGTGGGTTGCCCAGTGAATGGCATGCCATTTTGCCTGATCTTGAAAGTTAAATGTGCAAAGAATTACAGGGGGCCCAACGGACTGACCTGAGGGGCTTGGCCAACAGGAAAGCCAAGTGAATCAGACATACATTGCTTTTCATCATCCACTTATTTGTTTTTCATTTTATTCAATTTGGAAAATTAGATAAAGCTGGTCCACTTCATTTTCTACTTCTTTCATCTGAATATAATGGGTTAAGACTTTTAAAAAAAATTTTGGAGAATTTTATTTACGGGAAAATCAAAATGCACATGTGGAATCTTGTTGGCACAAGTACATGAGCACAAAATGTGCAAAGTTTGTAAGAATGATTAATTAAGCTTTTAGAAGCTTTTTTTTTTTTCATATGCTACAAAACGTTTCTCAATAAGCACAAATGTGTGCTATTGGGTGGCTTAAAAATTACCTAGCTGGCTTCAGTGAGTTTGTGAAACCAAATGTATAATGTGGTTAATGATACTATTGGTTAATTCCATTCTTCTTGTTTCAGGTAAATAAATACTGATACCACAAAACTATTATAACCTCCTTGCAGCCAGGATGGTATCTGAGACCTCGTTTGTACCCCATAGAATTATTTATCAAAAAAATATACTGCGGCCCTATTGTATATCAGTCATTATGAGAAACACTGGGTATTAAAAAGATAAATGAAACACAACTCTATCCTCAGGAAGCTCAGTTTGTCAGGACAAATGAAAACAGAGATAATACACACAAACACAATACAGTAATGGACAAGGTAGAGACCTGCGTGTGGAGGATGTTGCAAGATTACAGAAGAGGAACACTCCAAGAACTAGGTTCTGAGTAGTTCCTCAAAATAGAGGAACCTTTGTAATTTCGAGGGTCTGTCCCCTAAGTCATTATTGAATTGGTGGTCCTCTAGTTGAGTTAATAATTTTTACTTTCTAGTTAGTTGTGCAGCCAGTAGTTGATCTGGATTTGACAAATTTTATATGGCTCCTTTGACCAAAATAGCTGAATAAACTGGGCAAAGAAAGGCCCAGTAAAAGTAATTCTCAATGTTTTTAAAATCCAATTCATTCTTCCTTAGAGTTTATGAGTTTGCAAATATATGCTTGAAAGGGGATTATTCTATGTTTACTTTTATGTCTTTATAATCTATATCCCACAAATATCCTTTAAGGTGCATTATTATAAACATATATGCACACACAAGCACACAAGCACACAGCACTAGGATAGCAAACTGGAAATAAAAAAAAAAGAAAATAGAAACCAATAGAGAGAAAGGGAGATTGTACCAGGATCAAGGCATGAGATAATTATGACCATGAAGCTTGAAACTTCCTGAAAGTTGAATATATTTCTGTGTAAATACTTGAGGAAATATAGTTCAAAGTATAGTTTTTTTCACTGGTCTTTGGCTTATTCCTCCTGCCTGGGTGAGGTGGGAGAGGGCGGGTAATAGGACAGAACACACATAAATCAACTCTAATCTCTAATGGCATTTTCCGGCAGAGTCTTATAGGTCATAGAATAGATTTTTCACCCTCAACAGAATTTTGCTCCCTATATTACCCCCACTTAAGAAGATTGTATCCTGAGAATTTTTCCCAGGGCGTCCAAATGGGATATCAAATTCATTATCCTGCACCCTGCTTAGAGCACTAATCCAGATTCCTTGCTTCACAGGTGGTTACTGAAGTTATAGTATTTTTCTTTATATTTAAAGTTAATCCAGCTCAGTATCAATAGCAAATCCTCTTAAAACATGTACATAGGAGACCAAGCCAGTATTTTGACATTCCTGGCTTCGAACTATGCCATTAACACCTTCAATTAATCTCCATGCAAGGTCATTTGGCGGCCCACGTTCAAGACCATATGTTAAGATGTTATTAGTTTTCCTGCAAAGGGGATGTTTGGCCAGTTACAACTAGAAACAGATGCCCACCAATAGGATCAGAAGGGAGCAGTTGCCTTACTTACAACACCTCACACCTCACCTGTTACTGGGATAGGGCAGGGAGCTCCCGAACTAATCATCGAACTGGGAATTCAACAACTTTGGACCTTTATGAAGTTTATTACTATCAATTATAAACAACAGAAGAAAGAGGAGAAAATAAAGATCCATAAAGGTGACTGATCTGGTTGTAAATTCCCATTTTAGGAAATTGTCTGATATATTCCCTGGAACATCAGAAAAAAAACAATGAACTAGGTATCAGGAGGGAACTGGATTCTAATATTCATTCTGCAACTTTCTAGGTGTGTGACCTAGGAATATTAACCTAATCTCTCTGTTCTTCATTTTTTATCCCCTAAAAATTGGAAGGAGAAGTTTTCAGGGTGCCAGGATTAAGATGGGGGTTATTACGAGACAGAGGCACATGAGATAGTGCATGAGAAACGTCTTAAAAACTAAAAATCACTCTTTAAATTTGAGGCGTGCTCTATTATTATAACTTACAAATTATAATTTCTTTAGAATAGCATACTATTTGGGTGTAATCCCATTGCAACAGTTTGGGCTACTGGCCAAATTCATTAAAATAATCTATTGTAGGGATCAAAATCTCTTGACTATAAGCCATTTGTCTAGAAGAACCACTGTTTGAATTGTTTCCAATATACAATAGACTCAGAGTTCGCTGCAATGCTACTAAAGTGTATGGAATAGAAGAGAACCACACCCCAGACAGGGTGTGTATTCCAGAATCTCCATGAGATTTGTAAAGGGCTATCCTTGCCATCTATTGAAGCTGAATTTTATTAAATGAGCCTGAAATATTCACTGAAAGGCCCTTGGGGAACTGGTTCTCAAACTTGAGTGAGTGTCCATTGGAATCATGTAGAGGGATTGTCAAAGCACAGATTCCTGGACTCAACCTCCAGTGTGTCTGAGCAGGCCCGAGAATTTGAATTTCTAACATGCTCCCAGATGAAGCTGATGTTGTACTCAGGAGACCATACTTTAAGATAGCCCTTTCTCGTCATCCTCTCTTATTGGGTAAAAATTATTTGACAAATGTGGTCCGCAAAGGTGTTTCAGATCTCAGAATTTCCCAGAGGTATCTCAGGGGTTCTCTTTTTCTCCTCCACTGCAATGAGTATAAGTGCACCTTCATTAATTGCATTTATTGGCGTCCTGCACTGGAATTCATTGGATAAAACTTGTTCTGCAACCATCCCAAATAAGTTTAAAAGCCATGCCACTAATGGCAAGGATTTTCAAGGTTTCTTCAGACTCTAGCCTTCTACAAACGTCTCTGACTTGGTGGCCCCAAACAACCTTGAATATCTTCCTGGTATTGTGCAGATCCAATTATACGCCATGAAGACTCCAAAAATTACAAACTTGCCTCAAGTTTAAGAGTCACTCAAAAGTAAGGGAGGTTTCATAAGCCTAAGGGACCCAAACTCAACCTCATGAGTCATTACAACAACTTGAACATGAACAGTGTGTTATGGAAGAAAAGGACTCACGTCCAAGAGGGGAGCTGATGTTTTCCAAGATTTAAGTAGCCTCAGGCAGCCTTTCCTTGGTATTTTAAAGTTAATTAAGCATTTGCTGCTTCAGGATTTCCATGCAACTTCTCCTTTCTCCTTATTACTCTTCTCATTAAGAGCAAAACAATCTCTTTGTGGTTGTCGGTGCCACTGGCTCATAGGACGCATATAGGAAGTTTGGGGGATAGTGACCCTAAAGACAAAAGCAGTAGGTGGTGCATGGGCAATGGCTCCAGAACATAGTCTGGGTGTCTGAAATTCTCATATCCTTTTTCTGAGAAAATTGTTCATGGCCTAAATGTTGGGATCTTGTTGACCAGTGATCATTGTTACTGTTATTGATGTCATTGTTCATCAGGTATTGGTGCCAAGCGCTCTACTAGCATCATGTGTCATTTTCCTAATATAAATTTCCTCATATACATTTTTATAATTCTTTCCATAACATCCAATGTGAACTTTTTCCCCCTAGAAGAAGAAACTGAGGCCTAGAGTGGTTAAGTATTATTCCTGGGGCCTCTCAGTTAGGAGAAACGTTTATAGTGGGGATTTGCACCCAGGTGAGTCTTACTTCAAGGATCAGCTCATTATAATGGTTATCAGTTTGCAAACTGTTTGCTGATTCTTCCCCTCCGTGACTATTTCCTGGGAGTCTGAAGATTTACACTGGGAAGACTCGCAGCCATAGTTCATATTTTGAAATTACTCCCTCAGACAGGCTTCTTTTAGCCCTGTCCTAATTTCTTTCAGACTTAAAACCAGGGTCCTCTGATTGTGCTGAGCTGTGGCAGCCTTTCGAAGTGAGTCCAGCTGGATCTAGTCTGATAGACTGCTGTGGAGCAAAGACATACCTCTTCATAGTCCGTGGCACTCAGAAGCAGGAATCAATTAACTTTTAGGACAGGAAAAATAGATCACTTGGATTGCTGAAGCAGGAATAGCTTCTGTAGCTGCTGAGGGAGACCATTCCAGGGCTCGGGAGTTCTGAGGGTTTGCTGAGTTGAGAGTGCTCTTAATGACTGAGGCCTGGGATGTTTATGGCAGACCTTGTCCGTGCAGAACACCATTCGGAATATGGGGTTTTGTTCACAATGCTTGAAAAAGATGAGCTAGAAAATGTCCGAAGATATCCATTTGATTCTTGCAGCAATTCCTAAATGGCATTAAAAATGCAAAGGAACACTCCTTGTGAGCTGTCCCTGTATAGTTTCAAAATGCCTTCTGTGCTGCCTAGGGAGCAAAAGAGAAATGGATATAGAACATTTGGTGTTGCTCCATGAAGAAAACCAAGAAAAGCATCCTGGGACTTCATTTTAAATTACTAGTGAGTCATGTTAGATCCGTGAGGTAGATGGCGTAAGCATTGTTTACGAATATATTGCTATACGCTAAAACCCTGATATAAACCTGTCCATAAACACAGGAGTCAGAAATGCCCTCGCCCATCAAGATGCCATGCTGACGTACTGACTCATTCTACCAGATGCCCAGGAGACAGATGGCACATTCAGGCAACAGAAATCAAGGAACATTTACAAAGAAGATTTTGCTGTAAAATGTGGGATGCAGTATGTGTTTCCATCTTGCTGTAAATCCTCACAAGATGCTACTTCGTTCTAAATTGTGGCCCCAATTCCCAGGCTAGAAATATGAATTTTTAAATGATTTCCAAGTCCAGAGCTTATTATCAATATTGTCAGGCCAGGAACACAATTAAAAATGATCATAAATAGCAATGAAAAAGAATCAGGTAGCTCTCCACCTGCAAGCAGGGGCACATCTCTAAGATAGAGCATAAAATGAAAAACACGTGGTGCATATATACGTAGGTATATTGTTTACATTTTCTCGAAGGCTACACAAGAAGCTATTACAATGATTAGCTCGGGGGAGAAACATCAGAGGTAGAGGAAAGGGCAGAGAAAGTAGACTTCCACTTTTCACTTCACTCATTTTTGTAGGCTTTGAATATTTTGCCACATATGTATATTATTTTTACTTTCAAATTTTTAAAATAAAACTGCTCTCATCTATCAATAATTCATAATAGATGGGACTTTTTTTTAAAAAAGTAGAAAGGGCATAGTCTTATAATAAAGAGCTGTCAATCACAATTAAGTTTTAATTAGCTAAAGCAAAACAAAATAATCAACAAACAAGCATAAAAGAATAGACCCCTACTGTAATGCATGTAGTGAAGTGTTTAAAGACATATGTATAAAAGATGATTCTAAGAGTGCTATGTGGAAAAGATGGAAAAATAAAAATAATAAAAGAAAAGGCATGTAGCCCCCGCCCCCAAAGTTATTTTAGCGCTGGTTTGCATAGCTCTAATTGTTCACTCCAAGATAGCAGTGAGCTTGTAGCCTGTCTGGGTATTGAAATAGGGGATAGATATGGATAGAAAGCAATGCTGGGAAGTGATTTCCATTTGCTGGACACACACCACCTTCTGCTGGGAGAGAGGAGTGGCCCCTGGTCCACAGTAGAGGCAGTGCCCCACCAGGGAGCCTCCTGAGAAGAATAGTTACCTGTTTTAAAAAGATTTTCTACCTTCCTTAGCACATAATTGCTGGGGTGGGATGGTGTATGTGCGTGTGTGTGTGTGTGCGTGCGTGTGTGTGCGCGTGTGTGCGCACACTGTCTTGCATGCACACATGCACCCGCTAATTTCAGGAGAATTCTGCCAGAAAAAGGAGCATCAAAGAATGACAAGGGATATGGAGATGCAGAATTAGAGATAAAAGGGACTGAATTTTGCTAGCAATCACGGCAAATATCTAACTTGCATAAGTGAAGCCAATTACTGTATTATTGCCTCCTTTTGCACTGTGCACAGTAGGGATGTCACTGGATAATGGTTTGCATGTAGAGTTAATCACTTTGATGCATTTCTGACTGATCCCAGCAAATTATGTTTTGGTTCCACTATATTAAACACAAGAGCCGGGGATTATCATTAATAAATCTAAGGCACAGCATGCATAAATCTTGAATAAATCAAATATCAATTACATAGGCAGTATCTGCTGACATCTGCTTTCATCAAATAATATATTTGAAATAGGTGTTATTCCAATTTGTCGAAGTCAAAAGGATCTTGGTACACGGAGCTCAGACCCTAGACCCCAAAAAGGAAAGCAGCTGAGCCCCTGCTAAAGAGCCCCTTTGTGGCACTCAGTTTTAATCCGTGAAGACTACATTTAGATGACCGCCCAGAGATCCAGAGGGAATGCTGTCTTGCTGTGGGAAGTGCTTCCAGATGAATGCCACTTTCCTCTAGGTATTTTTAAAGGGAAACAGGAGAGATTGAGGTGAGAAAGGGGGAAAACTTTCTAAGAATCTGGCTATCAGGCATAGAAACATGCAACTGAGGGGACGTAGAGTGACTATCATGGTACAAGACGGCAAAATCCATTCCGGTATGAGGAAAGGGCAGTTGATGGCAGGAAGGCCTCTAAAAATGCGAGGTTATGAGGACAGCTTGTAGGATTCACTCAAGGAGAAACAAAACTAGGGGATGAGGAGAAGGTAAATTGACGTTAGGCAAAACTCCAGGTCAGAAACTTCATTTCCCTTAATCCCTACAACCTACCGTGTGAGGGAGATATTAGTGTTTATTTTTATCATTTGGGGAAACTGAGGCATGTGACGTTAAATAGCATGTCTAGGGCCACACAACTCTAAAAATGAATAAAAGGATTTAAATTTGAATCTATTTGATTATGCTACATGGCCTGGTGGATATGGCAGTGTGTGTGTGTGTGTGTGTGTGTGTGTGTGTGTGTGTTTGTATGTAAAAGAGAGAGAAAAAATTGTATACGCATGGGGCAGGGGATGGGAAAGGAAGCATTGGGAATATGTGTTCATTTATACAAGGCACTAAATATCTTTAAGTTACACACACAGAGAGGAGGGGACGGATGGCTCTACTGCAGCGCATTCCTTCCGTGCGGCCTTCCTTCCCTAAGTTAGAATCCTTTCTCTCTGCGGTGGTTTCTTAGGACTCCTCTGGGGCCTCGTCAAGGAACTTTCTAGAGATAAACTCATTCTCAGGGAGGGTGGAGCTGGGTTAGGAAATGGTCTCCAGGGCACTGGTTCATCATGACGGGTAGGAGACGATTGCCTCATACATACTCCGGGCAAAGCAGGCGTCGAGACCAGAACTGAAATCAGCCACAGTCGCGCACTTTGAAGCAGTCCTGAGGCTTCTGCTGAGGGTGGAGATGGTGCTTCAGAGGGGCGGGTGGAGTGTTTCTCACACTGCTTGTCCCAACCTGAATAGGCGAGCCTAATAAAGGGCCCAGGGTTCTTTCGCCATTTCTTTTATCGTGCTTGGCTTCAAAGGAAAGTAAGAAAACCAAAAAGCAGACTCCCAAATCTGGGCCATCTGGGAGCCCCTTAGGTTTACATTTTCAAAGCAGAGGTAGGTGGGAGTCAAGGCCATCTTCTTTCGGACCAAGCACCCCCGAGGTGACGCAGAGGAAGCACTTGAACGAAGCTGAGTAGAAACACTCGCAGATTTCATCAGGCCGCAGCTCCCCTGCATGCCGAGCTGCACCACATCAGACCCGCCTGGGCCCCTCGCCACATCTTCCCCCTTCTGCACTCTGCCTTCTCTATCGGAACCTGCACAGGGATGCTGAGAATGCTTGGTTGTCGACAGATAAGTAAAAACTGATGTGACATCACTACAGAGATGAGCATATGTTTTCAGAGTTGCAGACACACTTTTATTCATATGATATATTACATACAGGTACAGATTCTCAATAGTGCAAAATATTTTAAAATACTAAAATAGTTTTAGAATTTCAGATCTAACTCTTGGGTTACTTTTCTTGGTATCCATAGAAATTGCGGGTTTGGATGTTGTTGTTTTTGTTGGATTTTCTAATCAGCATCCCAGAGGATTACAAGTACAGTTAGTGTATCTGACAGATTGGATCAAAGGTATCATCTTGTTGGTAAAAGAGGCTTTTCAGGCCGCAAAATTACTTCCCAGGAATCGTGCAAATCTGGCCAAAGGAGTATCGTCAATGTCAACAGGCGAAGAATAAGTTCAAGTCTATCTCCCTTTCACTGGGACCATCCCCCCAACACACACACACACACACACACACACACACACACACACACACACAGGACCACAAGGGCTAATGGGTGAACAAGGGAGCCAGAAACCTCAATCTTGACAGTGCCCACTCTCCACCCAGTTTTATTTCGCTCAGTTTGCAACAGCACATGCCCTGAACCAACAGGGAGCTAGAAGAGAGTCCTCAGGAACAGCCAAAGAGTTTCTAGTTCAACTCAGAACAAGCTGGATGAACCTGGAAGAGAATGAGGGAGATCGAAGACACCTCCTTTTACATTGGCTCTGCAGTCCTGATGGTGCTTCTCTGAGCTCAAAGGATGAGAAACTACATGAATTAGTTTTCTGTCTCAAAACTCTGCCTTCACACATCAACCACTGAGGAAAATAAGATAGGTCCTGTGTCATGGGGTAGTCAGCTCTGGCAGGTAACAACCAGGAGCACTAGAAGGTGACTGAGGAAGAGGCAGAGAGATCATTCTCTTTGAGGGGAAGAGAAACAGAAATCAGAAAAAGGATTAGAAAACATAAAGACATGTTTTGGTGTGTGTGTGTGTGTGTGTGTGTTACCAGTGTAGGAAAGATAGAAAGACAGAAGATTTCGCATAATTTGTGGTTGTTGACTTTAGCCACAGCTACAGCCATAGTTAACAATCCAATCATAAAAACTACCTTTGGAGAAAAATGAATTCTAAGATCTTTCTATAAGTATCACCCCATGAGACCTTATTTACCATTTATAATTGGCCCTCCTGAAAAGGGACCCTTGGAATGTCAACTGAGTTTGAATGGTTTTGAATATAGACCCTGCTGGCATTAAGGATGAGGCCCGGTGATGGTACCATTGGTAGGGCCATTGTTGATTGTAGTGTATGTAAAAAAATGTAAATGAAAACAACAGTTTATATCTTTTTAAAAAATCAGTTTTATATTTAAAAAGAATATATTGATGTAAAAATGTGTTGAAAATATGAAAAGATAATTGATGTATAGAGAATTTATTCATGCACTCATTCATTCAGCAAATATTGTAAGAGATGTTTTCTGACTGTTTACTTTCTTTCAGGCTAGGCACTGAGCCTGTAGGAGATACAATTTAGAGATACTATCATCCAAATCAATGTGTCACAGCTAATTAACCAGGGTGACACAAATCCTACATATTATTGTATGTAGAAGACAGGAAGGGCAAGAGCCAATGTAGAACGTGTCAATCTAGAGCCTTATTCCCAATTTTCTGGTTCTTCAATCAACTCACTGTATGTGATTTTTGAACAGGCCACTTAACCTCAGTTTTTAAGTAATCTTAATTGTAAGAGCTGGGCTATGTGGTCCCAAAATTTCAATGATTTGGAAATCCTTTCTTAAGAAACCTGTTGATTCTTCACATAAGTGCACATATAAGAATAATATTTATTGGATGTCGGGCAGGGGGGAGGGGGAAGGAGGAGGGGGGGGGTGCCGGGTACATGTATACACAAACAGTGCGATGCGCACCATCCAAGGGATGGATGCACTTGAAACTCGGACTTGGGTGGGAGGGGCAAGGGCAACATACGTAACCTCAACATCTGTACTCCCATAATATGCTGAAATAAATAAATAAATAAATAAAAGAGAGAAACCTGTTGATTCTCACTAAGACCAAAGACTCAGTTAGTTTGGGGAAAAGGATGATGAAGGCACAGCCACTAATAAAGGGTCAAATTTGGAAACAGTTTTGGTTGTTTACATCTGTGTCTTGTTACAAGAGTCTCCATGTCACTGTATGTTGTTATGTCTCTATGAAACACTGAATGTTTGTCTGCCTTGGAAAGGTCAGAGGATGGCCGTGCCAACGGCCCCTTTGATCCTCTGTCACTATATTCAATCAGCCTGCCTTGTCTGTGAGGACCTGGGAGCGGAGAGGGAACACCAGATAAATGGTACACACTCTGCTGATGTGTGATGTGTGTATAATTTACCGAAGATTCCGCCATGCACATCTGAATTTTGCAACAGTTTACCTAGCCATTTTATTTTCAAATATTGCTGGCACATGGCCAGATATCCCAATAGCAAAAGTCACATTGTTCCAACATATAGCACAAAAATGCACACACACACACAATCCACATTTACAATGTATGTTTCTTCAGTGTTTCTCCCCTAGGCAGCACAGATTTCCTTTCATCATCTTACCACAACCTTAGCAAGCTTTCAACACAACGGGGTCATGTAAGAATAATTATACAAGCATGTGTGAATGAGCCAAGAGCTCCGGTGATACACACATGATATAAGAGTTAGAAAATTCACAATCCACCCATTTCCTTTACCTAAGATATTGATATTGAACTCTGTGATGTTTTGCCTGTTTAAGCAGATAGCAAATTGGATTATTGGTTTCCTAAGAAATATTTTTGGCAGAAATCCTACCCACTTCCCAACATCTCAAGAAATCAACGTGGAAGTTTCTTGGGTCTCAGCTCCATGATGCAAAGAGAACATCTCTCACCAATTCTTCCTTCCCTGTTCTCCATGGTCCTTACTGGTAACCCTAGAACAGTTCATGTCCAGAGCTTAGTTAAGAATGCTGACCTCACTTACTTATTTCCCTTCATATCCTCTGGGAAGAAAGCATATTGGAAAAATAGAGCTGTGAGTTTGTATTCTTTGGGTATTTTCAAATGTGGCTAAGTTTCTTCTGGGCCCTTAGGGAGTTGGATGATTTTCTAACATCCAGATTAAAACAAGAGTGCTACAAATTTGGCATAGGTCTTGGTAGCATCATTTCATTTTATGACAATGCCATTTGTTAAGAGGCAGAACCAAGACAAATGGCACCCTGGCCCAACTAATTCAATAACCAATGGTATCCACATGTCTGCCACACCATTTGCTCTCTGAATATTATTATTTATTGAAGTTTTCCTTCAACAAAAGCATATGGGCTGGATTCTCTGGCCAGGCAGGCATTCTTGGGGCATGTTCCTATGGTTATAAAGAGAGGAGTTTGACCAAATTGTGTGACTCTGGATCTTCATTACTAAACCCTACCAAATATAGTCACCATTTAGCTGCCTTCCTTCACTCTGATGATTAAGAATGATGAGCTACGTAGAAAACTGGTGTTTCCACTTAACTGATTCATTCCAGGTAGTGTTTCCCAAAGGCTGAGCCAAAGGCCATCTGCATCAAAATCATATGTGGGGACATAAGTCTTGAAAAATTCAAATTTCTGGGCTCTATTCTAGACCTACCAAATCAGTATATGCAGAAAGGACCAGGAATCTGAACTTTAAAAGAATTCTCCACATGATTCTTTATACTCATTAAAGTTTGAGGAATCCTGCTGTTAATCAAGTGAACAAACTATACAGTTCTTAAGTAAGCAGGGGTACTAGTTGAGTGGACAATGCCAAGAACAGGAGAATTATTGCAAATGCACAGTCTCATACTTTCTTAAGTTCTAGTTCTTTGCTACTCAAAGTGTGGTCCCTGGACCAGCTGTATCAGCATCAACTGAGACCTATTAGAAATTTGGAATCTCAGGTCCTATGTCAAACAACTTAATTAAAATCCACATTTTAACAAGATTCCCAGAAAATTCATGTGTGCATTTAAATTTTGAGAAGTACCAATCTAAGTGACTTACAGATCCTATTGTCATGTTTGCTTTCTATTTGGAAGTCTCGTCATTCCTTTCTTTCCCTAGGTCCCCAAAACTCAAGAAAAGAGAACAATGTCAATCAATAAGATAAGGATACAGTGAGTAAAATCTAAAGATTTCTTCCATTAGGACAGAGGGATTATTGTGTAATAACTTGGAAATATATGGAGGAAAGGCAGCCAAAGATATTTTCTAGCCCTGCACTTTCCCTCCTACTAGAATTAGTGGGCAGTTGCTCCAAGAAGTTAGCAGAGTCACTTTAGAGTTATAGCTGCACCATAGCTCAGTGTGACTCAGAAGAAGCTCAACAATGGAGCCATTTTAAGAGTAAATAGGTTACTCTGAAAGGTAATGAGTTCTCTATCCCTGGAGGAGTTTGATCATTATTTATTTATTTTTAGAGATGGGGCCTTACTATGTTGCCCAGGCTGGAGTGCGTTGGCTCTTCACAGACATGATCATGGCACACTGCAGACTTGAACTCCTGGCCTCACGGATCCTCCTACCTCAGCCTCCCGAGTAGCTAGGACTACAAGCCCACACCACCATGCTCAACCTGGACAGGTTATTAATGAATGCTTTATAAAGGGGATGCAAATGTGGGATTGGTGGTTGATCTAGATAAATTTTACATTCAAGATTATTTTATTCCATACTCACTGAAACCTCATTTTCCAGATTTTGAACATATGTGCACATATACACATATATTTATATCTGCTAATATGTCGTACATAACTAAATAGTATTTTTTATATTTCTCTAATATTGTTCATATTAAGAAATTCATTAATCAAGAAATCAATCTTTTGTCAGACCAAGTGTTAAGACAAAATATGATCTCTGTATCTCATGGACCAAAAAAAAAAATCATCTAAACCTGTGGTGCCCAAGCCCCCTGGCTGCAGAGCAGTACTGGTCCATGGCCTGTTAGGAACCAGGCTGCACAGCAGGAGGTGAGTGGCGGGGGAGCAAGTGAAGCTTCATCGGTATTTGCAGCTGCTCCCATTGCTCACATCACCATCTGAGCTCTGCCTCCTCCTCTCACCCCGTCCATGGAAAAATTGTCTTTCATGAAACCAGTCCCTGGTGACAAAAAGATTGGGGATTGCTGATCTAAATCATTCTTTGGTGGTATTTGCTTCCTATTCCTTTCCAAGTCCATTCATTCATTCATGAAAATCACTTGTGGACTCCCTGCTATGTGTTCTAGCAGTAAAGAAAACAGAGCCAAAATTCTGAGTTTGTCCACCAGCAGGTTCAATGCTCAGAAACTGTGTGGCTGTGTTATTTAACCTTTAAGGGGCTATTTAACCATTCTAGGACTCAGTTTTGTCATTTGTAAAATGAATAAAACAACAGACGCTGCTTCCTAGAATTGTTGTAAAGATTAACGAGTGAATATATATGAGCCACCTAGAACAATGGCTGGGACATAGTAAGTACTATATGAATGTTAGCTTTCATTATCATCACATCATCATTTAACAACACTATTGTTATGCCAGGCTTGGGGAACATAAAAATAAACAGGACAGGGCTTCTTTTCTCTAAAGGTGCACAATCTGGCTAGAAAAAGCATGCAGGTAAACAGTGCCAGAGGAGGAGAGAATTGCTATAATTGGGCAAGGTACTAGCAACTCTGACTGAGCTGGGAGAGTCTGGAGAGGTCTCCAGGAAAGTAAGATAGTGCACTGGGTTTTGAGGACTGGGAAGGTATTTTCCAGGTGGAGAAGGGGAAAGTGATCCAGGCTGAAGGATCTCTCTGTGTTTAGCAATCCTGAGGTTGCCTTAAGTCGACCTCAGTCCCTTCTGCTGAGTCGAAACCTGTGCTTTCTGTCCTGCCCCAGTGGCTCTTGGCTATAGGTCACGGACTCGTTAGTCAACACAACAGTCCTTGAGAGCTCACCTGGGGCCATCCCGGGGCAGAGCTCAGAGAGCAGAGCCACATTCCCAGAGAGGACCGTAAGACGAAAGGGAGGAGGTGAAGGCGAATGTCTCTCCTAGAAGGTGGTGAACTGACTATGTTAAGGGGTGGACGAGCTCACTCCAAGAAAACAATTGCAGAACAGGAAAAACACTTTTCTTTCTCTCATCTGCACACCCAGCCCCACCACCCAAATGTGAAGTGGTTTATCCAGGTCCTACTTCCAGCTTTCCTGCCAAATATTCATATCTCTCTGAAAAAGAGGCCACATGGTAACTTCCTTGTCACCCGTGGTTCATGTGATGTTTAAGGCTTATCTAAAGTTTCTTGCCTATTCATAGCATCTTTGTCTCTACTGTCATTTTCATCATGCCCTCCCTTGGGAAGCAAGGAGAAGACTCTTAGCTGGTTTCACTTATTTGCAGAGGCTCTTCTGCAAATTGCTGGATTTTATGTACCAAATTGTATCTCCAGCTTGACTTATTAGGTGAGGGTAGAAAATGAGACCTTTGGGCTGGAGGAAAAGCAGGAGCAAGGAGATGAGTGTCCACAGCAAGAACATCCTCAGCTGTAGGGGTGATGTCACCAAAACCCACACTGGAGCCAATGCCCCACTGTCCCCTGAGCTCCTCATCCTCACTCTCTCAACTTCCATGTCTCTGGTGTCCTAAATAAACGTGGAAGCAGCAGGTAATTTCTATCGCAATCCATGTCCACAAGAGGTTTCCTTCACTGGCTTCTTGCTGCCAGGTCTTGTCTTTACATTTTAAATTCACTTTAGCCCAAACTAAGCTGGTGCTAAGCCGGAAAGTGGGAAGTGGCTGGCTGGCTAGGAGTCCGGGTAGGGGACACACATGGAAGGGTGGTATTGGTTCTAGTAAAAATGGCCAACACCACAGCTGTGGTCTGGTCCCCTGCTCTACCTGAAACTGCAATGTAAGGCTTGTCCTATGTCATTGATAGGCTACTGAAATTCAGGTTATTGAATCCCTTTTGAAAACAGACTCAAATTCAGACCGATCAGCCCAGAGTAAAATTCTCTTTGGCATGTTCCCTCAGCAAAACTGTTGAGTAGAAAAGTACTTTTGTATATACATACACACATACACACAAAATTCTAGAGACTAAAACATCACTGGAGCCACTTTATAACAAATCTAATATATTTTACTTCCCATTGTTTACAATCACTATTGCAAATTATTATTGTTTGTTAAATGTTTGCTTGATTCACTTCTTACTTCTGTCTTAAAAGTTGGTGTGAGTTTAGTCAGGAGTATCTCCCCAATCTCAGAGCATGTCATTTCATCCAAGATGTTATGTAGATAAGAGACTCACTGCTAACCTTACTCTCAAGGAAGCTCCGAACTAAAGCATAAAAAATATGATGAGTTTGGGCAAAAAGCCCATCCACAGCTATCAGAATACTATGTCTGGGCATATGAGATACCTGATTTTCAGCCCAAGGAAACACCATCTGAGAGACACACAGTATCACAATCTGGCTATATTTTATGCTCTCTTTCCATCAGTCTGGGATAAATTGTGTGTGTCAAGTTTGGCAAGCATGGGTGAGCTAAATGGAGCTGTTAGCTGTCTTTTCAACATATTTATCTGTTTCACCGCCTACTCCAGGATGTCTTTGTGATCATTATATAGGGATCACAGATAATAGACCATTTAAAATCTTACTTCAATTAAAGCTTAATCCTCATATGTCAATAACAATGTTTTATATAGAAGGTTACAATGAAAGCAATGTCTTTTGCACATATCATTAAAACGAAAAAAAAAGAAGCAAGAATAAGAAACGGCCTGTACATTTTCCAAAACATGATGCTCTACTGTCTCGTGTACCTTGTCACTGTGATAAAATTATAGTTACATTTCAATATCTAGGCTAGTTGACAAACTCACATAAGATTTTTAAGGAAAAAAACACACAAAATTTATCATCTCAACTTAAATCCATTCACTGTTATTGGTTTTTATTTTATATAAAAGAATTGACTGGGCTGGGCGCGGTGGCTCACGCCTGTAATCCTAGCACTCTGGGAGGCCGAGGCAGGTGGATCGCTCAAGGTCAGGAGTTCGAGACCAGCCTGAGCGAGACCCCGTCTCTACCAAAAAAAATAGAAAGAAATGATCTGGACAACTAAAAATAT
>NW_012138080.1:7987540-8061947 GCF_000956105.1 Propithecus coquereli
ATAATACAATTCAAGTTTATAGAGGATTGAGACTTCTCATTCACGTATTATAGTACATAAGGACATGCAAAAAATTCCAGAAAATATAAAATAATGGAATGTATTTATTGGTGGAGGAGCTGTTGGAGAGTGAGAGATTGGAATGAAAAAACTTTTTTTAGTAGTCCAGAAGCTTGGAAGAATTACTCTGTTCGTTGCAATGTGGCAGGTAAACCATTTCACCAAAATGTTTTGTGAGGGTGACGGTGATGATAAAATTTCCTCTTCTGCCCATCTCCAGTCAAGGAGTAATACACGATTAGCTTATGCCAATCAATACTTCCCATCCCAGAGGCCACAGTGATTAGTTTGGGATGGGCATGTCATCCAATTGTCCCAGGGAATGTCAGAGTTCTTCCTTCTAGGCAAGAACCTTATAGCCATGAGAAATGAAGTCTCTAGAGGGGGGAAAGACAGACAGAATTGTAGAAAAACATGACCAGAGTCCTCATCTAGAGATGTAATCCTAAAGGTTCCTATGGAGGGGATATGATACTGATAATTGATAATATGCTTTCCTTGCTTGTGGCTAATTCATCCACTCAACATTCATTCAACAAATATATATTCACTTGTGGTGTGCCAGAAACTGTTGTAAGTACTGAAGATGCAGTTGCTACTCTTATGGAACCCACATGTAGTGGACAATAAACACACATGTAGACAATGAACAAATAAATATACAATTCAGTGTCAAGTAGTGACGAATGCTATCAAGAAAATGAAGACAGGTAAAGAGAGCCACAGCAGGCTGTAAAAATAATGGTCACTATAAGAAGATTTGATGTAAATTCATCAGTATAATCAAGTTAAAATTTCCAAGGGCAAACAACTCCACTCTAATCCATACACAGATATTACAAGTTCAAGCAGATCAGAGACATCATGTCTCTTGATATAGTTTCTATCTCTATGATACCCAAGTGTGGCTATCAGGAAAACTGGAATTCTCAGAATGGCATAGGGAAATTGTGGAAGGGCACAATCCATGAAGCATGCAGGCATCCAGACAATCATGGCAAGAGGCCCACAATATCAGTTAACCTTCTTGGTAGGATGGGTTAGGATCCAGACACCAAATATCAACAACCAAAGCCACGGGTCAGCAGATGACCAGGAACTGCCAGGGAAATAGGAGATACCTGGGGTGGAGAGAGGAGGACGACTGAGTATGCATTGCCCAGGAAAAGTCATAAAACAGAGGCAATAGCCAACACTAAATGCAGTATAATTTTGAGCAAGAAAAAGCATACACTTTAGAATTCTTTTTATACTACCAGGATTAGGAACCAGCATCTGAACCTATAGGAAGTTATTGCCATCAACTGGAGTTTAAGAGAAATACCTGCGGAAAGAGCTTTCGATTCTGTTTAGATACGAACAATGGGTCGAAAGAAGTGTTCCACACTGGTTAAAACCATTTACATTAAGCAACAATTGGTATGAGCAAATGAATAAACAATTAGCAAACAGTTTACTAGTAAGTAGAACTTACTCTATCTTCAAATCTTTTTCTAATTGAATATACTTAGGTGAGTAAGAGTAGTTAGTAATAGACTATTTAACTAGATTAGTAAGACTATTAAAAAGGGAACATGATCAGTTCTCTTCCAATTAACCATACATTTGATACTCTTGACTGTTCAGACATGAATCTATAATCATGGCACCAAAGCAGATTATCCAGATTGAAAAGTACCCACGGGGACATGAAAAAATTGGCCAAAAACTGTGGTGCTCTTAAGAAGCCTAAGTGATCCAACTGACTGCCTGTACACTAGGGAGGAATGAGGTTTAGTTGCTACCCCGATCTTTGTGCTTTTTTTTTTTCATCAAAATTTGGCTTGAACCACTATAAAGCACGTTGAACCACCCACTTGAATTGGGTGCCTCTCCCATCATAAACATTAACCTCTTTGTGCCAGGGGTTATTTACATTGACCTACATAAGTCATGCACTTGAATAATGGGTTCCAGGGCTCTCACATAATCTGCCACTGCACATTAGGAACAACCTTGACTGAAAAGTAAATTTGAGGATTTTTTCTTTTCTTCTTCTCATTCCCCAGGTGGTCTTGTAAGCTGCCTTTTGGATCAGCAATGACCCACCAACTTTGAGGCAACTAAGCCATAACACAGGATAGATGGAAGAGAAAGTCTCTGGGGACGTCTGCTGTTTAATCAAGAAAATTCAGGGAATGGTGCTGTTTAGTAGGTAAAGTTTACGAGCCACAGAAGGTCTGACTCTCTCAACCCAGTGGGTTGAACAGAGGGGAGGGTAGCCAGCCGCAGAATTGGGTCTGAGAGCAGGTCCCAGTGGGTGTTCCTTTCCTGCTCCCACTGCTTAAGCTGTAAAACCGTTCCTGTCCAGAGGTGGTGGGGATGGGGGATGGAGAAGAGAATTACTGTACATACACCATCGGGTCACCCAGAGTCACTTTCTTCACCTCCAACCAAGGCAACAGCAGCAGTACTTGGGAACCTCTGTCAACCCCTCTGCGCATGTGCAGGAGAAATGGTCACTGTCATGCTCTCCATTCCTGAGTCAGGAATGGTGAGTCTGATACAAATTTACAGCTTCAGAGAATTGCAGAAAAGCCACGGGGGTATGGGCTAAGTTATCAGTAGAGGCAGAACAGGCCTCGAGAAGAAGGGCTTGTGGGCTCTGGTGTCCGACTGCTTGTGTTCAAATCCCAGCTCCATCACTTCCCAGCTGCTGTGAAACCTTGGGCCAATCAGAAAACCACATTTGGCCTATTCTAGAATGGATATAATCACTGTGCCTACCTCAAAGCATTATTATAAGGATTAAACGGGGTAATAAATTTAAAGTGCTATGCCAGTAGAAACTCAATTCATTTTAACTATTGCCATCATTATGAAGAGAAAGTACATTGCTCTCTGCTGAGAGAGTAGCAGGGGTCTCTAACTGTGCGCGCCCTCACTGCACATGCCCTAGTGTGTTCCCTGAATCACACAAGCCACTCTTCTGATTACCTGGACAGTCAGGATTACGATTCCACTTTATGAACATGGAGCTTACTTACATAATGCTGATTCTGTAACTCATCAAATAATTCAGTCCTTCTCCCAATAGGATTGCAAAGTCTTGGGTTTTGCCTCTGCTGGAGAACTCCCTCCCTGCACGGCACATAACTGGACTGATGACACTTTTCACACTATCTTCTAATGGTCTGTTTTCATGTCTGTTTTCCCATTGAATGGCCTTCTCTTTTAAAGACTGTGTTTTACAGACTAGTTTTATATCCAATGAATGGCATGGTGCCCATAGCATTGTAGATGTTAAATAAATGTTTGTTGAGTAAGAATGTAAATAAATGAACAGTAAGTGCTGTTATTACACAAGATGCATTTCTTAGGATATCCTCGCAAGTGGCTTGTGTACATCCTGAGGCCTTGGCCAGTGGTAGTCTGAGAGTCCCCAGGGAAGTTGACTGAAAACTGCTATGGTTGTAGTCTTTCTCTCTCTCTCTCAACATCTCCCCAGTTCTTTCCCTGCCTCCCTCCCTCCTTCTCTTTCTTTTTTTTCCTTTTCTGTTCTTTTCTTCCCTCTCTCTCTCTCTCTGTGTTTTGTCACTTTTCTAGAGAGTTGAGAGTTTTCTGTAGAATGTACAAGTGACTTCGTAGAAGAAGGTACAGATGGTTGGCTTTGGCATTCTACATCTTTCTCATCTTAATTATCATAAAATACCTAAGGGCCATTTCCTGTACACTGACTGTCCAGTTGGATGGAGGTCACTAGACCCTATAATTTGGCTGGGCTGGGAAATAAAGAGTGTCCCTGTCCAAGGCCATTTTCATACCAAGATACATTCTAGGCCAAGCAAAGTAGGAGAGCACACTGATCCTTGGGTATAGAATAATCTTTTTTGTAACTATCTAAAAGGTCTTGATTCCTTGGTGGCCAACCTAAAAATATGATATACTTTGGTTTCCTTTCCAAACCAAGTGGAACTTTAGTCCTTTCTTGCAACCACATTATAGAATGTGTGTACCTCCCACATCTAGAATCTTAATCAGGGCTTCCTGCAACATGGCACCACTATTCTTTTCTCCACAGTTACCCTGAGTTTTCAGAAGGATGATCAGAGGAGATACCATGAATGAAGGCACTATCCAGATTATAGTTACATTTTACCACTGTCAGAGATACTGGCATGCGAAACACATAAATCACAATGAGCAAATAAATCTGTCTTCTCCATGCCTACCATTGGCCAGCAGGGCTTCAAGCTGTGCAAGGAATGTTTATTATAAGCTGCTCCGAGTCTATATATGCCTAGGCACCTTCACTCATTAACTCCCGCTGCCTCTCCCCAGCATCAGTAGAGCCTCTTCTGACCCAAGACCTGGTGATGTCTCTGAGTTTCTTTTGTTTACTACAGCCGCACCTTTTGAGCCAACTCCTTGGGAATGCCTCCCTTTTTCTCTTCTGATCTTATCAAAAATTAAAATATTTTAAATATTTTATGTATTTGGCATATTTTTACAAATCTGTCTAGCAGGGGGCCCAGACCCTGTATTCACTTGGGAATATCAAATTGTTACTTTTGACATTATCTTCGGATGCCATCATTTGTCCATATAGTGTCACAGGGATACCTAGAGAGGATTGAAAAAAAATTACACAAATTGAATTCAGATTCCTGTTCCTGGACCACACTGTCTTTAGGGTACCACATATTAATATATATCTTATTAATAAATCCTATAATTATCTTCTGAATAATTCAATTATATCACATTTTTTCTTAAAAGTGTTAATTTGTTAAATGTAAACATTTTTAAAACCTGCTACAATTCTTTGTAAACTTGTTTTGACATATCTTCATTATCTATGAAAGCTCAAAGGAATTTAAAAAGTGGAAAAAAAGAAAAAGAGGTGGCCCTGTCTGTCTTCTGTGGCACTGAGGAGCACTCCTAGTAGTTACGGTACCAGGCCCCTCAGGCTGCGATGGGGACTTTTGAGGAGTCCTGCACTTTGTGAAGGAAACAGTGCACCAACTTGGCCTCAAAGGTCCTCTTGCAGTAACTAAGAGCCCTCCCGGGTGGCATGAGAGCTGGTCCTGTTTTTCCTTTCTACTCTGTCCTCTCAGGATTCATAAAAAACAGACACCTAAACATTTTAAATAAGTAACTTGAAGAATTATGTGATGTTGAGCCATTCAGCTTTTTTTTAAAAAAAAAAAATAGATAATCCTGTGGATTCTAAGAGCGAATGGTGGACTATAATATAGGGAATTAGGTGCTAAATTTCTATTAATTCATAAAAACTAAAATAGAATCCATTAAGAGCGGTAGGGCACTGGTGCAAAAGGAGATGTAAATTATCCATGATCATGCTTGAAATGCAAAACCTGATCATGTTTGGCATCGGGCCAGCTCCCATTAAAGTAATTATTTTTAATCATCAGCACTTGGTGACATGAATACTCATATTTGTTGATTTACTGTGAAAAGCACTTTATATTGTAAATAAAAAGGGTGGAAAAATATACATTTGGATTTTAGAACAAATAATAATGATTATTCTTTGCTTTTGAAAAGTCCTTTAACAAAGTCATTTTTTGAAAAAGTCTGTTTCCATGTGGCTCAGATGTGGCCCTGGAATAAATGTCAGTGGAGACAGGATTGAGCTGATTTTTATGTCCCATTTTCTAATGGTATAATTGATTCTATTCCTTAATAAAGATTGGGGAATAGAGAATTTCTGGTGATTTCTTTCATGGTAACCAAAGGAGACAAAGAAAATGGCTATTAAAATGCACCCTAAGAACTGCCATGAGCAACCTTGGAAACCTTGGGACAAATAATTACTTTTTTTCTACCTCAGTTTGCCAGTGTCTACTGGGATTTGTGAGGTGAGTCACATTCCAGACAAGGCAAAGACACGTGCAAAAGAAATCTAGGAAACAGCCTTGTGTGTGTCAGAAGAGAGAGAAATGCCCTTGTGGAAGAAAGAGTGGTTTCCAAACATAAGTGCATATATTAATAGAAAAAAAGTCACTCAAACTTGCTTAAAAATGCAAATGTCTAGGTCTTACCTCCTGCCCTTCTCTCAAAGATTCAGATTCTGTTGTCTCAGGGCAGGACCCAGGAATCTACACTTCAATAAGCACAGTTTTGCTCCACTTCCCCTGACCCCTGCACCGACGTGAACGCAGGCAGTCGCTCTTTGGGCAGTCCTGTTGTGAACAACGGGGAGTCTCTGAAAGGTTTCGAACAGAGCAGCAATCCCTGGGGTGGCAATTTGGAAAATGGACTGCAAGGGGCGTGACTGAAGGCAGCGAGACTGGTTACTGTAATAACTGAATTATTGCAGTGCTGCTGGGGATGGAAAGGAGGGAATAAAGTTGAGAGACATTTGACGGAGAAATTTGAGAAGATATGAGGGCTGATTACATGTGAGGTCCAAGGAGAAAAGTCAAAAGCGACGCTAGTACACCTGGCCCAGGCGACTGGGAGGTGAGAGGAAGGTGCTTTCAACTACAGCAGGAGGGAGAGGAGGGCTTTCTTTCTTTAGTTTTCTGGAGGAGACGGGATTGGGAAGGAATTTGGGGGGAATGAATGTGCTTGGAAAAGTATCACTTGATTCATCCGTGAGACACACTGATGGAAGGTATGAGGTAGGTCTGAAGTTCAGGAAGATGGTATGAGCTTGTGGAACAAATCTGAGAGTTGTGAGTTTATAATCAATGGGTAAGAAAGAAGTCACCTGGGGAAATTTGTAGGGAAGAGCAGAAGGGACATTGGTTTTCATATAATGAGAAAAGACTGAAAGAAACCCACCATTTCTTGCCTTCGGAAAACTACCACCCTTCAGTTTTTCTTTTCCTGTCAACTTCCCATTCGTAAGCCTCCAAACCAATCCTGATGTGAGCGATTCGAAGCACCAAGGAAAAGAAAATCTGTTTATTTTGATAGAAATGTAATTTAATAAAGAATAGTGCCATTAATTTTGCAACCCCTAAAAGTGCAGGGAAACTCCCCCCTCCAAATCTCCATGTAAACCTATCTAAAAATGTTCCTCCGCTTTACCTACTTTTCCTCAGTTACCCATATTTAAGAAAAATGATTCTTTAGGCTTTTGTTTGGTATCATGTATATTTTTTCAGTAACTTTTCTGGGCTTCGTTTCTTCTCTTGCATTATTATTTTATCTCAATAATTTCTAAATCTCTTAGCTTTACTTTTCTCTGACCACGACAATGATATTATTTTAGAAGTTTTTTTTTTTTTTTTCATTTAATTAGGAACAATTGTATGGGTTAGCTTGGAAAGGTATCACATGTAGTAAATTCTATGGAAGACCATGTGCCAATAATGTATTTCTGGAACACATATAAATTGTAATTAGTGGCTGCCAGTGTTTGGGAGTATCACCATAGACTATTTTAAAATAACATAATGTTGTTGTCCACAAATGAATAGAGGTTACTACGAGTGTGGTTTTTTTTTTTTTTTAAATAAAATGTTAGTTTTGAGGAAAAGCAGCTTGATTTCATAGGAATATAGTGGCTCATTAGGAAAACATGTTTGGACAGAAGTGGCTCAGAAATACAAGCATATGATTTAACCAGAGGATGTTAAGGTTAGAAAGAAAACTCCACCTGGATTTTTCCCATAGTTGAAAACAGCATGGCCAAAGTCTGGGGAACAGACCTCAGAGACCAGCAGGGACCCCTGTTCTTACAGCTCCCACTAAATCCTCACGATGCTGCCCTCAAATCATTCTATTAAAAATACTGGATTCTTACTCATTAATCCCCAGGGGAGTTTCCTGGGCCTACGTTAAAGAAGAAAGGGGACTTATGCCTAGCAAAGAACATTAAGCTCACTTCTTATCCTTTCATTTTCAAGTTCTTGGGCAAGAAGCCAAAACACTAATGTGAGTGTTCAAAAGAGAGGTTCAAGGCAGGGGGATGGGAAATGGGATTGATGGGGGGGATGGTTTTACACAGTAAAGACTTGGCTTTGCAGAAGTCAACTCTTCCCATAATTTAGGCAATTTCCTTCTGTGAGCTAAATTACCTTTACTTATTTGCCTCAATACCAGTATTTTCTGTGCTATCTTTGGACCCATGCATACTAACTAACTGGCCCAAATATTTTACAAGTGTGGCTCTCCTTTCTGATTGGAAAATAAATCTAATGCCATGTGTAGATTTTAGGTGTAATCCTTTATATTAATTTTACTCACACTTAGAAATGGCAAAAACACAAGTCACTCCCTCTTTCTTGCTGACCACAACTTGTATGGCTACGTCTCTGAAGAAGGTGGTGCTGGGAACAGGGTTAGCCACTGCTGCCTCCAGACTTTCAGGTCTGGGATGGGGGGATGTCCTCAGTATGCTTGTTTTATTCTAAGGCAGCTGTGCAGGTAAACACCAGCCTTCTGGCCTGGACAGGTTCACAATAGAGCTCTGTCACAGACAAGTAGAGGAGGCATCATTGTTTGTATGTTACTCTGCAATGACAAAACTTTTATTTTAAACATATTTTACTTATTCTGATTTTAGAGACCTTCTCGAATTTCATGTGTGATCCTTTATTCCTCTATTATGTCCCTGGCATGTATCTGGCAATTTCAGGCAGTTAAATACCATATTTCTATTATTGTCAACTAATAAATACATTGCTTTATTAAAGAATCTTAACTAAAACCTCTCTTTCTTTGTCCTATCAGTCTCTTTTCTTCTTCCCTTCTCTTCTATTTTCTTTTTTCTTGTTTCTCTCTCATTCTGTGTGTGTGTGTGTGTGTGTGTGTGTGTGTGTGTGTGTGTAGAAAAACAATCTGCCAGAAGTTTTAAGCAGTCAGGTTTATTGAGGTATGATTTACATTACAATAAAATTCATCCTTCTAGATTATGCAGATTGTTTCATTTTGAGAAAAATAAATAGTCATGTAAAATCAAGATACAGACTATTTAAATCACCCCCCAAAAGTTTCCTCATGTCCCTTCATAGTCAATCCCCTCTCAACCTGATGTGCCAATGATCCGATTCAATTTTTTCCACAACGTCATATAAATGGAATCATACAGTATACAACCCTTTGAATCTGACTTCTTTCACTCAGCATAACACATTTGAAACTCCTCTGTGTTGTTCCACATAGCAGCTCCTTTACATTGATGAATAAAATTTCATTGTGTGGATATACCACCATTTCTTTATCCATTGATGGACATTTGGGCTGTTTCCAGTTTTGGGAATTTATGAATGAAGCTTCTATAAACATTTACATTCAAATCTTTGTATGCATAGCTTTTAAAAACATTTAATGCATAAGCCTATGAGGATGTAGAAAAGCAAAGAAATATTGAAGGCAAAAACTCTAATGTGTGTTCTTTGGAGACTAGCTGAAATTGGGAGAGGAAAAAAAGGATGACAGAGTTTGTGCATGAGGATGTGAAAGAAAATGAATGTTGGAAAGTTTGTCTGTGTTTAGAGCCTCAGTTGCTAGTAGTAAGGTGGAAAGGTAGACAGACTGGCAGTCGTTGGTGGGACCAGTTGTCATGCTGTCTTATAGGGATACAATCATAGTGAGGTGCCATGATGCACAAATATTTATTGAATAAATAAAAATATAAGATCATGAACTGTATGGTCATTGACACAAGGAGTTGGTTTTATTTGAAAAGATTGAATGGCAGGTTCTGATTTTGCAATTATTCTGATTAAAAGAATTTCAGATGCATGGCTTCCTAGTTTTCAAAGGATACAATAAGATAGATTTACTACACACATTACACTACAGATGATAAAATTTCTCTTTGTTGGTTCTAAAATTATGAGCATTAATGCTCAAAGAGCCATGGACATAAGTGCCATGGATGCAATGCTGTCCAGCCTTGGAGAGCCCCTGAGAGTCTCTCGGTTTGTCTCTAGGCTTCCTAGGAGCGTCACCTCACAGGTGGTGCCAGCCCTCTTGTACGAGATTCCTCCCGACCCAAACCCATCCCACCCAGGCGCTCTGATAACCTGACTTCCTCCCTCGCTGTGGGGACTGACGACAGCTCTCGTGAGTTCTGTGACTACCAAACATCTCTCCACTTCTTTAACTTCCTTTCTGCCTCCATTTCTGGTACTGGGGAAGAACTGTGCAGGGACCAAGTCATTTCCCATTCAAACCAGGATACTTCTTAGAGTGAAAGGAGACACAAGGAGACACAATACACTAGAATTGTATATGCACAGTATACCAGAGCTGTCCTGGTCAAGCTGGAACCTGTGGTCACCCTGGGGAGTAGTGCCTTTCTTTGCCAAGGACACTGCTGTACCTCTGCTTTGGTTAGACTTTATGTCATCTCCAGGACTTGGTTCCATCAATTTATTTCCTCTTATGTTTTTCAGTTTGTTCCTTCATGAGTTTATTCACCCAATATTCAAAATGTGTCTACAACGTCAATGTTGTCTCTGATAACTCATTTTTAAGGGCAGCTTAGGAGCTCATACTTTTATTCGATATACCCTCTCTCACAGAATGTGGAGGTTTCCAAAATTCTTACCATTATAAACTATCTTGGTCACATCTTTATCATCTCCACTGTCACACATATCCAACCCACCATTACTTCTCTCTTTGATTTCCTAATAGCCTTCTAACTAATTTTCCTGCTTTCTCCCTCCCCACTCTCCTTAAATCTACTCTCCACATAGCAACCAAAGTAATTTTTCTAAAGTACAAATTAGATCACATCTCTCCCTCCTTAAAAACCTTCAATGACTTCCCACTGTAGATAGAACGGAGTCCAACCTCCTTACCGTGCCCGGCAAAGTCCTGTTGGAGTGGCCCATGCCTACCTCAGTGCCCTCAACACACCACCACCACCCCTCCTGCCAGCCTCTCGTGCCTCCTGCCCCCATGGGCCACGCCTGTTTAGTTTCCTGGTCAGTTCTTCAAATGTGCCAAGCTCTTTCCCCACCAAAGGCTTTTACATTTGCTGTTTCCTATACCTGGTTCTTCACAACAACTGTCCCCTTTGCAGCACTGAGGTCTTAGTTTAAATGTCGTCTCTTTAGAAAAGCCTTCCCTGACTCATCTGACTATCATAGCTTTCCTGTTTATTTCTTCAGAACACATTCAGCAATTCCTACTTATTGTATTTATTGATTTGGTTACTTATTTACTATCTGTCTTTCCTATGAAAATGAAAACTTTATGAGGACAGAGATTATATCTTGTATTCCTATGTCTCAACCTGTAGTTACAGTACCTGGAACATGGGTGTGCAATAAATATCTAATAAATGATAGTGATAAATGACTATTTGTAAAGTCTTTGGATGTAGTTTTAATTTGTGGAGGAAAATGTTCTGGAAATGGGATTTTTGATTCAAAAGGATGATACTTTTTTTTTTTTCCCCTGAGACTTTTGACATGTGTCACCCTCCAGAGAAGTTTTGGCAATTTATATCACCCCCAGCAGTATAGATGTTAATTTATCATTTAATGTTTATTTTGTCAGATAGGTAGGTGAAAATTGTAGCTTGCAACTGATATAATTTGCATTTCTTTGATGACTAGTGAAATTAAATATCTTCTTCTAATGTGAGACATCTGTATTTTTTTCATATGTGTGTGTCAATTGCCTATTCTTATTATCCATTTTTGAGAAAGTTTGCCATTTAAAAAATTTGACTTTAACTCTGGAATAATAAATTAAAAAAAAATTTGACTTTTAAGAACTCTATTTATGAAGGATATTAAAATTTGTCTATTATGAATGTTGCAAATATTTTTCTAGATTGCCATTTAACTTTTAACCTTGTTATAGTTTTCTAACAAAAAAATTTTAAATGTTTATGTAGCTAAATAAATTAGTCTTTGCCTTTAGAATTTCTGCCTTTAGTGTCATTATGAGAGCACTTTCCCACCCAAAGATCATAAGAATATTTCCTCTTAATATTTCAATGGTTTTATTTACATATCACATATTTGTCATATAAAATGTATATTTAAATACTTTTAAAATGATTTTTGGAAGAAGGTAGATTTAATTTCAATTTTTCAAACTATTTTTACAGTATATCAAAATTGTTTATTGACTAATTAATCTTTCCCTCAGTAATTTGAAATACCTATTTATCATATTAAAATCTTTTATAAATGTCTGGATCCATTGCTGAGTTTTTAATTTGATTAAATGAGTTTCTTTGGCTACTCTTGCACTATTTACCATACTATCTTAATTATTATATACCTAAAAGTTTTAATATATGAAAAGACAGCTTCCTCCTTCTTTTCAATAGTTTTTGTCATTTTCAAACATTTATTCATCTAGGTGATGTTTAAAATCATGTTTCCCTAATTTCATAAGAACCTACTGAGCACTTTGAAAAGAATTTCATTACATTTACAGGTTAATATAGGTATAATCCACATTTAATAAGAATGAGGCTCCTCATTAAAGAATATGGTAATTAAAGACTTGCTGAAGTCTTCTTTATAATCTTGCTGCTATTTTTAAGGTCTTCCATATATTTCTTATTTAGCTTATTTATAATTTTTTAAAATTTTTGTTTGCTATTTTCAATGGCATACTTTTTTCTTTGTATTTTTTTAAACTAGTTATTATTAGTATGTGGGAATTGCTTTGATTTTAAAGCATATTTTTCCAAATGGCCAACTTATTTGACTTCTTATTCATCCTTAGAGATTTTGCCTTTGGGTTGTTTTCTGGTTTTTTGGTAGAAAAAAATAGAATCTGAAAAGAGTGATAATTTTTCCCCTTCCACCTTCATCATAGTTATTCTGAAATACTTTTGCCTCAGATAGGGCCAAGAGCTTCCTAATGTTTCTCCCTACCCTGGTTACTTCTCATTCTAATCTATCCTTCACATTGCTGACAGATCTAAGCACTATTCAAAAATGTCTGGAATGTTCTCTTTGTCATTTATTCTATTATTTGGCAAATCTTTATTGAGTACCCATAATGTGCCAAGCAATGCCAATAGTCATTAAAACCCATATGACCTCTGCCCTAAGAGCCTTCCATTCAGATGGAAGAGTGACAAATGTTAAAGACAGCAATCAAAAAGTGAGCATACTGTCATCTAACAGTGAGTGCTGTAGCAGAAAAGACCAGAGAAGTCCCTAAGAGGACATAATCTTTGGACTGTGACAAGCAGGATGAATAGGATTTGCCCAGGGAAAGAACAGGGCAGTATTTCTGAAAGATGGAGAGCATGGGCAAGGACTCCAAGGGAGAAAAGAGTGTGGTGCTTTTGAGAAACTGGAGGGAGGTCAGTGTGCCTGGAGTGGGGTGAGTCGGGGTATGCGGTAAAAGGTTGGAACACCTAATCAAGTTTGAGGTTGGCTACCTCAAAGATTTTGAGTTTTATTCTAAGTGCAATGGAAAGCCATCCAGGAGTTTAAGGGTAGGAATAACATAATTCATTTTCATTTCAAAAGGCTCTCTCTGCTCCTGAATTACCTCGTCATTTAATCAATTATAGATTTGTATTTGCTACTTATGCCCAAGGTTGGCGGTCCTCTGGCTAATGTTCTGTGTATCAATCAGTTAGGGATTAGTCTCTGTCTGTTAAAAACTTATTGACTTATTATCAGCTCTTCAGGAATTCACTGAATGTTTATTGAGCACCTAATCTTTGCCAAGTATTATGATAACTACCAGGGATACAAATATATAAGAAAAGATCTATCAGGAAGTTCAAATTTAACGGGCAGTAACAGAGAAAGAAATGTAATTAGAGTTCAATGCAATTTGAGACATACTCTGACAGTTATACATAACACACTATAGAATCAGAAGAAAGGGACCATAATTCTGCTGGGGTCCTGGGGACTGGGGAGGCAGAGAGATCAGAGGTGGGACAGTGTCAAAAAGGAAGTGAGACTCAAGTGGAACGTTGGCAATCAAGTTCCTTAGATGTAACACTAAGAGATAAAAGGAGAATGGAATGCACACTTCTCACACGCAAGGAGAGAATGATTCATTCAAGGCAATGATAAGTACTTTAGTAAGACGGACTTTAGAGAGCAAGTAGTAGAATGAAAGGAGATGAGGCTAAACGTGTAGGTAGGGATATGAATGAGGAAGGGGAGTGTATCCCTGCAAAGACATCTATCTAGGAGGAAACCGGCATCACTGAAGGATTCTAAGTAGGGAAGTGACCTGATCAGATTTGCTTTTATAAAAACGTAACCCTGGTGGTCCTGTAGAGATACCAGCTCCCATAAAGAGGGAGTTGTTGGCTCAGATGCGTTGTATGGTTGTTTGGTTGGTTTGCCGGGTAGTGGGGAGGGTGAGTTCATCTGGGATTGTGTTACTTTAAGGCAAAATTTGGTAAACTTTTTCTGTAAAAGGCCAGATAGTAAATATCTTAGGCTTTGCTGGCCACATGTTCTCTGTATAATTATTCAACTCTGCTTTCATAGGGTGAGGGCAGCCATCGATGATATGTAAGTGAACGGGGGAGGGGGCCAGATTGAGCCCACAGGCGTCAGTGTGCCACGCCCTGCTTTAAGACATCTGGGGGATTTGCAGACGCAGATAACTATTAGACATTTATAAAAATCAGTCCGAAACTCAGGAGGGGAGCTCGGGCTTAGAGAAAAAATTCAGAAGAAGTCAATATATAGATCATAATGTGACGCACTGACAGCCCAAATTCTAGCTAATGGAGATGATTTGTTGGGCTATAAAGGTATATGCAAACTTACATTTCAATGCCTGTAGGCAAGCAAGACAGTCCATTTTACCACAAGCCCCAACACTCCTTATATTACCTATCTACTGACTTGAATTTTTATGTTCGCTTTGCACTCCCTGCTGTCATTGAGTTTTCAACACATCTTATAGATAATATTTGGCTTTGTCAGTAGAAAAGGAGGATGGTCAAGTTCAAAACTTGAACAACATCAACATTTAAAAAGGAAGAAGTAGAAGAACATGCAAAAAAGAGCAAGAAGTAGCAATCTTGGTTTGAAACAGAAATGACTTAAAGGGGAAAAATTTTCTACCAAAAATTGGTGAGCAATAAAACCCTTCAAGACCCAGGTCAAATGCCACTTTCCTGTGAAGCCTCTGGCAGTAATCTCAAAGTTTCTATGAATGAGAACCCTAACTTTCATTGATGTATGCGTCTCCATAAAACTTAGCACTTACCCTTGATTATATTGCTTGATTGTGTTGCTTTCTTAGAGCTTCTTATTGTATCTAACCCTGGGCTCCCCAATGAGTTTATAAATCCTTTGAAATCTGGGACTTCTTGTTTCTCACACTTTAGTGTTTTCCACAAATCCTAACATAGTGATGAATGTATAGGAGACACTCCACAAAGAATTGTTGCTTAGATATGACTTGCTTTCAAGATAGAAAGAGTATTAGCTGGTGCTTTAAGGAAATATGATGGTTGGTTTTATACTTAGGTTTCTGGAGCTTCAATTGTCCGGCCAGGTTCTCATCAGTAACCTACCCACCCTTCTCCCTCCCACTGCCCTCTCCACAAATCTATTTTCCGTTGGCAATCCCCTGTAACCCTAGAACCAATCCATCCTGCCACACGCAGAGTTCCTGTCAAGTGTTCTACTTTCTCTTCCATGACTTCTCTTATTTCCTCCTTATTTATCCTAATGCACTGTCCTTTTGACCCAAAGACTTATTTAATGGTTTTTACAAAAGGTGTGCATAAAAGCAACCTTCCTCAATTTAACCAAAGTAGTACTTAGTATATCTTCAAGCTGCTTTTGAGGCAAGAGCTAATTCACTGCTTTTTAAAGAATCTCTGCTAAACAGTTAAGCACTGATTCTCCACTGGGAAGCTGGGAAGACTGAATCCATAGGTCGAGAGGCTGGTCAAACATCCCGGCGGAAGTCACTGCCGCAGACCCTGCGGAGATCTTGCCACAGGGCTCCCATCATTCGCTTGGCTCCACAGTAGACACAGACTCAATGTATAAAGAGCTGGTGCCAGGAGGCTTCTGTTAGCAAACTTTCAGTGGAGTTTAATTCCCTCCATTTTCAATGGTGAATTTACCCTTTCCAGAGTATAAAGATTGGCCTTGCCTAATGAGTCTTTTTAGAAGTAGACCTATGTCTAGTGACATGAAAATTAATGCACATGTCAAGGAGTTTACCTACCCTCATATAATTGTTTAATGATCTTCAGACATTTAAATTTGAGAATAGAAAGCAATGACTGCTGCTTCATGGAGTTAACATACTTGTAAAATACTACTCCAAATTCTACACCATTCAAGAGTATGAGCATCTTCTTGCATAATAAGGTTCATCACCCATGAAACACAAAGTCAGTTTTTGGAACATAGCAACCCACTTAAGGTTTAGTAGAAAAAAAACAGCTTTCCCTCTGAATAATTTGTAAATCTAAAATATAATAGAAGATATATATATTAATAAACCTAAGCCTAACCTTTCAAATAAATTCCATTTTACTGTATGCTTACAGCAGCTGGTAACCTTCTGACATTCTTATCTTCTAACTTTTTGTTTTCTGTCCATCTGTTAAGTATTAAACGATGTCAATTCTGGCCTCACAACTCAAACTCTACCCCCATCAAACTAGACTAAATAGAACTAAATTCAATTACTACATTAAGATATATTCTGCCTTACTGAAAAACAAAATATCTCCTTTTTGCTTTAAATCAAAAGGCATGCTTGAGCTATGTCTTTTCTGATAACTGCAGCTCCTGAGAGGGAAGAGGGAAAGCCGGAGGTGCGTGCATTTCATCTTCTATACTTTCTATGAAATTGGCTCTTAGGAATTTAAATCCCTCCATCCGAGATCTTATCAAAGGCAGCTAGGAACTCACCTATTTTGGCCACACTTGCACCATATAAAACCTAAAACAGCAAACTTGGGGTGTGCTGGGATACAATTTGAAGATCCCTAGGAGTTTGCTCTGCCCAAAAAGCTCCCATGCTTGTCTGCATGGCCTGCCATGGAACCATCCGAGCCATTCCTCCAAGACAAGGCATTACTACACCTATATGATAGAAATCCTTAACAGGAATAAGCTACAGTTACTCATTAGCTAATGTAATCTGCCAAATCCAGTTCAGACTATTCAGTGGCCATCGAGCTGCCCCATCCCAAGTCATGACAGAAGTTATAAGCAGACTAGTGGGGGAATGGGAGGTATTTATTTATGGGCTGACTGCTGGGTCTGGGTGGGAATAAATGACAATTTTAGACTGTCACTGCTGAAAGACAAGAAACACTTGATTTCCACTCAAGATATAAGATAAAGTTCCCTTTTAAATGATTTTTTTTTAATAAAAAAGAAGATCGGGCATGGCAAAAGTCATAAAAGTAGTACATAAATGCCTGAAATCTGGGACACTGACATTAAGGAAAATGAAGTGCTGGAAGATGGCTTAGAGTGACCTTTAATTTCCTACTAAATGACCCGCTCACACCTTTCTCCAGGGCCAGCCCCAGGCATGCACGTGAGCCAGCAGCTGGAGCATCTGCTCAGTTCTGTGGAAACCCAAGAGATGTCCGCCTTCCCCAACCGCACCCCCAGGTCCTGCACCATCCTGGGTGTAGGCCAAAAGAAAGCAGCTTTCTGTTGAGCCATAGGATTGTGCTGCTGGTGTGGCTTAATCCTCAGAGGAAGCCGAGGCATCATCTTAAATGTAATGCCCGCATCTCCAACAAGGATTCCATTTTATGAGGAGGCTGTGCCTCTAGGTCACGGGATGTGTGTTTTGAGGCCCACTGGGGTGGCCTTCAGCTTGGAACTACCAGCTGGGTGTGCGTGAACCCAGGCAGGCTGGGGAAGGCGCCCTGCCTTACTCACAAGCGGCAGGCACCCCCTGGGTTTCTGAACCACCAGCCTCCTGACGGTGATCAGAGCGCCAAGAAGGGACTAATTTAAAAACCAAACAATGTGGTAATTGCCCCTGGTCACCAGGTTGCCTTGCTTTTGGAGGGCTGCTGTTTCCGATTAGTGGGGCCTGGATCCGATGAGGACTAACAAAGTGTAACGAATGATCAAAGCGGCAGTTACAACAGCGCGAGTGGCCAGTGATTGATCTGGATGACATAATAATGATAACCAATGAGGTGAGGCGGGCGGTGGTCCCCTCAGGTAAGGACGGGGGTGGGCCCCGGACAGGTCAGGACTTTCCTCTGTTTAGGGAAAAGAAGGTCAAAGGGTGGACGCACAGGCACGTGGAAAGGAAAGAATAAAGCACTCACACCCTAAGCCTTGGGACGGGAAGCAAATGGCTTAGCATGGCTGAGAATGAGATCCTTGTTCAGAGATGGAGATAAAGGTTACTAGTTCTGCAATATCACTAGCCCAACTATGAGGGTACCGCACAAAAACATTTATTATGAAGAAAACTCAGCTATCTGTAAATAATTTACATAAGAAGAGGGCTCATTTTAAAGTTATTTTTGATAGTCACTGTTTTCTGAATAGCAGAGGAATGACCCCTTTAAACACCAATAAAAGTCGATTCTCAAAGAGATACGTGCACACTCACATTCATAGCAGCACTATTCAAAACAGCAGAAGGACAGAAGCACCCCGAACTTCCATCCACAGAGAACGGGTAAACAAAAAGTGGTATATGTAAACAATGCAATATCATTCAGCCTTAAAATGAAAGAAATCACATCACATGCTATGACATGGATAAACCTTGAGGACATGATGCTGAGTGAAATAAGCCAATCATAAGAAGACAAATACTGTAGGTTCCACTTAAACGAGGTATCCAAAGTAGCCAAATCCATAGAGACGGAAAGTAGACAACCTTCTTTCAAGGCAAGCAAACCAATGAGGCTGGTTACCAGGATCTGGGAGGGAGGAGGAAAAAATAGAGTTATTGTTTAATGGGGATAACGTTTCAGTTTTGCAAGGTGAAAAGTTCTGGAGATTGGTTGCACAACAATGTAAATATACTTAATACTACTGAACTGTACACTTATAAATGATTATGGCTAACATAAATTTTATGTTATGTGATTTTTACCACAATAATAAAAACCAATAAAGATTTATTTTAATCAATTTATTTTAATCATTTGGATAAAAATCATTTTTCAATGATACTATACATTTCCTGTTTTTTCAAGTAGTACGTGCTGACTCTAGTTTGACTGCTCTGTTGGGAGTTCCTCTGTTGTACAGGGTAGTAGAATCATGTTGACCCCAAAGCCTATTGAGGTGGATGAGTATATTTGCCCCTAGACAAAATGGCCCCAGAATGACGAATCTCAGTATTTGTCAGTCTGTGTCCTTACATTGCTTTTGCTTTCAGACTTTCAACTCTCCCTTCTTTTCTGTGGGCTGGTCTCTTGCCTCCTCTAAATTTATGGAGGAGTTGTTAGACACATTAATTCAAGTTCTGCATAAAATGAGGATAAAGATATGCACTGAGCTAATGCCCTGAACTTCAGTGTCTGGTCCTGGGAACTCCTGCTTTCTTCTCCTTGGAAGGAAGCCTGTTGTGAGACCGTTGCCACCTCTCTGTGCAGCTCTGCGTGGGCAACATGGCCAGCTCCAGGGCTGTGGATGGAGGAGGCAGAAGTTTAATATCAACTTGACTCAAGGGTCAATAGGCACAAATGTTATCGCCTCTCAGGTTCTCCGCTGATCAAAATGAAGAGACTCTCTGACTAAACATAAGTTTAGTCTCCTGAGAAAACGGTGACCAGCCATCTTCAGCATAGAATCAACGTTATGAATAGTTCTAGTCTTTAATACTACTTTGTTTCATACTGAATAAGGAAACATTTTATTATATCTATGAAAAAAGCTAGTATTTTTAAAGGGTATATTCTGAAGAACTGGTCTTAAGCGAATCTTGTTGGAGAAAAAGGAGACATCTTATTCCTGACCCAATCTACTGATGGATCTTCAGGGAGAGATTTTCTGTCAAATCTGATATTTGAGAGAGTTTACTCCAAAGCTTCACCGCAGCAGCCACACATGGGGAGGCAGCATGGTGTGGGGACAGACACCTGAGGGCCACACTTGGGCCAGGTATGAGTCCTGCCCCTCCTCCCCCCCGCCCCCCCCTCGGCACTCACAAGCTCGGCGATATTGTGCAAGATCCTCCATCTCTGCAAGCCTCCTGTCTCCATCTTTTGATGTGGTGATGCCTTCCCGCCTCCCCCGAAAGATTGCCATAAGAATCCACTCACCCATAGCTGTGAAAACACGCTGCCAAGTGTTAGGTCCTTGCACAAATGTGAGGCGTTTGTGCCGAGTACCATTTGGCAGATGCAAAGCCTTGTGCTGTTGACACAACTGCACTTGGCAATTTGGATGTTGCTGACAAACAGGGTAAAGGTGGGAACATTTGCTTCTAACTTAAGTTTTAAAATAAAGTTTAAAAGGTTTTTCACAAAACTTGCCAAATGAGGCAGGCCCAGGCTTTGCATACTTCCGCGTCCACACTGTCCTTCTTTCCCTGAGCGCCTTCTCAGGCTTCCCTGACCCTGTGACCTCTCTTTCCACTCCAGCCTTCTTTTGAAACAAACAAACCAATGTGTAAACCCATAGAATTTGTCTTTTTAATAATCCAAATGCAGTTTCCAGGAGACTGGTGTATCTTGACAAAAAGACTTTTGTGCAGGTGCAGCTGGTTACTTCGGAATCCCTATGCCTCATCTGGTCAGGGGCCACAGCGCTGATGCCACCCCTTAAACCAGGTGATTCCAGGCTCAGTCGCAGTCACCCAGGTCCCCAGGCCGCCTCTGATGTTGGTTCAGGCATTCCCCGGAACAGCTTTTCATTGTCACACTATTTTCCTGAAGGGTCTTGGAAAATCATTAGCCGTGACAAAATATTTTCCAGAGCTCCAAGATTTTTCTTCCTGGTGACTTTTAAACCTCTCTGAGACTCCCTTTTCTGTCATTGTCCACCCTTTGGGGCTCCAAACATATTCAACTTAATTAGTTTTAATACTTTAACCATTTAAATAGTTAACAGTAGAATTTAGACATTGCACACCCCCCTTCCGAATTGCCTATGTGTCTGAGGTTGTCAGACCAAGATGGAAAAATACCTCTAATTGTTTCCAGACAATACACGAAGCTCTCACTCTGAGTGAGAGTCAGTATAACTTACATTTTCACAAAGGACCTCAGGGGCCCGTGGGAGATTCCTGAGAGCCATGCTGCTTTGTACATTCCAATCCAGTGGAAAATAAAACCCAGTTTCAAAACTGAACCAGAAGTTTTCACTTCCCCTGGTTTATTCCTGGATGAGTAAGGATAGATGGTTTTATTTTTTTTTTTCCAACCAACTAAATTTCTTTTCAGATCTTAATAGATTTTTATCTTGGCCTTGTATGTCAGAAAGCAAATACCTTGGCCTGGAGAAAAGGACAGCTCTTTCATTTGAATGTGGTAAACATGGATTCTTTTGCACCCTGTTTGGACCTAACAAATAATCCTCGTGGTGTTCTTTTTCTATCTCTAGGAGTATCTTTCTCCTCAAGAATGTCCTCTCTGGGCCTGAAATTCTCTCCTTAAGAGATTCCTTTATTTGTGCATAGAAGATTAGCTGGTTTTCATACCTTGCACAATTAGAATATGAAGACATTGCTGACAGTTAACACCTTAGCAAGACTTTGGGGAACAAAGTTTCCAAACTGTCGGAATAAGACTCTGGATTAGGACCTGGGGTAGGGAATGCTGGGGTGGGGGGTGGGGAGAGAAGAAAGTGGGAAAAGAAGAGTAAACCCTATATTCATTCACGTTTGCATCCTGTTACGTGCCAGACACGTTCTGCTCCCACCTCATACGCTGTCCGTGGTGCTCCAGCAAGGTCGGTATTGCTGACTGTTCCACAGACCAGGAGACCGGGGTTCAAAAAGGCTGATGAGATGGGTCAGGACCACACAGACAGTACTTACTTTAACCTTGCTGTCTTGTCTATGTCAGGATGTGCAGATCTGATTCCAAATATTTTTTTTCAATCAACGCATGTTTCTTGCAGTAGGTATTATGTACCTTTTGGTTTTTTCTGTAATAAATATTAAGCTAATATATAATTACTAAATTGAAGAATGACCTCTCCATTCATGTGGCATATTTCCTGGAAGCAACCACCACACTTTAGGAAATGGCCCCACACTAAAGACTAATTGTTTTTGAGAGTAAAAAGGGGCCGGAGCTGTGGGTGTGAGCGAGCCCTCCTGGGCAGTGTGCACTGACTGGCCCACAGCTCACTCGCTACCTTTGGTGCCTCCCACAGGAGCGAGGGGGTGGGGCAGAAAGCAGCTCAGAGGATGAAGGGAAATTAGACAGCACAGCCTGGAATCCGCAGCTCTCAGTCTTTCATGGTTTTCTTTTGTGGCGTTACATGACGGAAGAAGAACTTGTCTGTTTCTGAGGTGAGACTTGAGCAGTGGTTCTCCAAATCAGATTCTCGCACCAGGCTCATCATCCCTGATGAAATTTTCACTGATCTGCACTGAAAATATAGTAGAGCTTCCATCTGTCCTTTCTTGGAGAAGACTGTCTTTTTTTGTTTGCTTTTTTTTTTTCTGTAATTATGTTCCTCTTAAAGTATGTAATTGTCCTTTTATATTTTTATTTTAGAAAATAGTGGGGAATGTCAATGGAAACTTGCTCTTCATTAAAACCCTAAGTTGGAAAAAATAGCAAGCTATATTCATGTCTCTGTGTATATGTGAGCATATTTCTTTAAGATACCCACACATGTGCAAAAAGAAGCACATACAATGAAGTAAGAAATGTTACATAAAGCATGATAGAATCACATCGAGCAAGTGGGTGCCACAGTTAAAAAAGAATGAGATAGAGCTGCGTTAATATATAAAAATCATCAAGGTTAAGAGGGAAAGAAAGAACCTGAAGGAGAATAAACATACTGTATGATGCCCTCTACTAAACAAACCATCCAAAGTGTGTACTTCTATATGGACCTATGTATATATGTAAATGTGTGGAGAAAGATCTGGAAGGAGGCACAGCAAACTGATCACAGTGGCTCCATCTTTGGAAAGCACTGAGATTAGATGATGTCATCAGAGACCTTTTTTTCCTTTATAATGTGGTTCAACATTTTTTAATAAGGAGAACATATATAGTCGCTACTTACACAGTTAGAAAATAAATTAAAAGTTTTAAAGTTCCAAACTTTGTGTCAGTCCCTTCTTCTTATTATTATTATATTTATCATACTTGTTGTTATTCACATTTAATTTTACCAATCTATGAAAGCCATAATCTACATGTCACTGGGCTAGAGTTGAGTCAAGGCAAAGATTCAATGAACATGATAAAGTGCCCAAAAAGGGTCATCTTTGATATAATGATTATCCATGATAATCAGCATTTTAAAAGGGCGGTGTAAAAACTAGCCCAGTATTTTGAGTGCAACAACATGACTTTTACTCATGTCATGTCAATAAATTAAAGTTTAATTCTTTAAAACTCAGTGTTGCAATATTTCATGCATAATAACAGTTTGTAAACCTTGTCTGTTACCACTATTCCTCTTAGATTCTACAAAGCACTTAAGATTATCATCCTACATTTTGCATTGAGGAAACTGAGGCACTGCTTTTGAAAAAGGTTGCCTATGCTGCTCCATTACAGCAGCACATGTATTCAGGTTTGCAGGAACTCAGATTGACTTTTCCCCTCACCCTCCACTCGGCCTCTCAGACCTCTACAGCAAAGTCTGGCCATCAGTTCTGCCACAGCCTGAAAAGGGCCCAGGTCCAATTTTCAAGTATTTGTCTCTTACATCATCATCAGCCCCATATATTAGACTTGGAATCAACATCAAGGTAAGCCTTGGGGAGAGATCAGATTTGCAGAACTGGAAACTTCAAGCCAACACGACGGCGGTTCCTTGGACATTCAATCCAAAAGCCTCAGTTGGGGGTAGGGAGTGGGGTGGGGGTGAGCTGGCAGATCCACACCAGAGACCAGTCTGCCTCTGGAGCTGTTCCAGGCCCTGATGCAACCGTCAGCCAAGGACTTGGTATAGGGCAAATACCTCCACTGCCCGTTGTGCCTCAAGCACTGCCGTTACCCAGACCTGGTCCAACGACCTGAGTCCTTAACACAGAGAGGCAATCATTTCCTTTTCCTGCAGCTTTTGAATTGTGGATGATTTGGGGGATCATTTTGTTCCCTTGAACTTCAAACTCAGAGCCCCCAGAACTCTGTTAATATTGCCTCCTAGAAATCAATCAAAATGTTATTCTTTTCTTTCCCTTGATTAACAAGAATAAAACAGATGTTATCTGGGTCTCCTAGTCCCATAAGGTCTAGGGAAGATCAGCTCAGACATACATTCCAAACCCCGCAGAAGTCCAAAACCCTCAGTAAGAGTTTTCTAAATTAGCTGTTAACAGAGATCAAGATGATAGATTCTTCCTGACCTCATTGTCCACTTTTGAAACCTGATCCACCATCTCGCTGCTCAGTGATTCCCTGGCAAGTTATTTAACATCTCTGTGCCTCGATTTTCTCTTTTGTGTAATAGATATAGTAACAGTATCTCTTAAGGTTATTTTAAAGATTAAAGAAGAAAATGGCTGTGGGGGGACTTAGCATAGAGCCAAACATCATAATGATTCTATAAAGATTAGCTATTTTATTGGTGTTACCAGAGGTCCTTGGTGACAATATAGCTGTGACAAAGCAGTGGCATCAAAATGTTCATCTTGGTTCTCAAACTTCTGACCAGAAAAGATAAGTGGAATTAACAGATATCAAAGCCTTAAATGTAGTGGCTTAGGTTCTCTTGGTGGAACTTCTAGGACCAATCAGTTGGTGGGGAACCTGGTGGATAACTCCTGAAATCATTTCTAATTTCATCCCAGCCTTTCTGAGTCCCTCAGGCTAGCCTACAATATTTGGTGAGAGGTACCACAAGCCCTTCATTTAAAAGCCATCAGCTGGATATTCAGTGTCTGTCACATAGAATTTCCTCTAGACCTGGGCAAGTCTCTCTCCTTGATGCTCGTCCTTAGATCCAACAGTGCTATATGCTTACCTGCTCAGAACTATGTTCATGAACTTGCCACAAGGCTCCCACAGGAGACCTTAAGAATCATGTCTTGGCTTGTGCTGTTCCAAGTCAGGCCTTACGTTGATAGTAATTGAATCCCTAGGGGGTTCAATGTCATATTCTAATACCACGTGAGTAGGCAAGGAACCAATATTACTAAGGTAAGACATCTGAAAGCAGAATTGCAAAATGATCTTTCACTTTTTAAATTAGAACCACCAATTAAAAAACAATCTTCCAATTCTTACTACCTGTGGTGATATTTCCCTCTGTAGTAGTCAAAGGTTCGATTGAGTCAGATCAATACTTTCCTACATTAATGTCTTTCTGTACCTTTTGGATTTTAAAACATTTCACCATAGAGTGGAAGCCATTTAAATATTTGATAAGGGAATAAACAGTCTCCAGTTAAATTTAAAATTGCATCCTTAAAACCTTGTAGGTATTCTCAGAGCACTTTATTAATGAAATATAATAACTGATAGCAATAGCACCATTAACCACACATTAGTGAATAGTATTTTCCATTGACACTATAATAAGTTTCAATTATATTTCTTTTTTTTTTTGGCACACACTTTATTGTATTTTTTTATACATCCATTTCCCAAACAAGACATGTTTATTCATTGTTTTAATCCTCATAGCTCAGCATAGGACCTGGCACATAGTAGGCACTCAACAAATATTTGATCTTCAAAGCATGATCACTCATGCATCCATAATCCTCCTTTTGTAGTATGAAGGCTGATATTCAGGCCCCCATGTAGACTTTGAGGAATATATAATTCCCAATAAGCTCTTTTGTTAAAGGTGAGAAACAGCTCTAGTGTTCAATTTCAAAATCAAAATGACATTCAGGTCAAAGTGTGTCAGGTGGTTTGGTCATTAAAAGACAAAATACCAAACTATATTTGCCTACACATCACTTTTTTCCTTTCCTTCATTTTCTCTGTCCTTATGAAAGAAAGCGAAGGATTTATTATAGTTCTCACCAGCTGTAAGACCCCTGAATAATATTTGACCCTATAAGGGCTTTTACTTCAGTTTTTTTCACATATAAAGGCTGTGTGTTGAGATTGAAGATTATCCATTATCTTCTCTTCTATCTCTATGCCTTTTCCTACTTCTTCCTCTGATAACAATAACTTGGTTTCTGAGTCTTTGGTTACAATAACCACAAAGGACTGTCGTGACTCAAGGATATTAGCCACCACCACTTGATGTTGATAAATTTCCAAAGCGTTCCGAGCATGATTAATTACGAGGAGGGGTCAGTCTCCAACTTAAAGGAAATTATAAATGCTTTGGGAGCCCAATCTTTAACCAAAGGAGAAAGCATTTTTGGCACCATCTTCATTGTTATCTCCACTAGAGCATTTGTCACTCTGTGTTGTAATTATGTCTGTGTCCAGCTCCCTCACTAGATTGTGAGGTCCATGAGGGAGGACGGTGTCTTATTCATCTCTGTATCCCCAGAGCCTAGTGCATACAGATGCAGATAGGCCATCTCCAGATCAAGAGAAAATTAACCCAAGATTGGTTATAGGGGATCAGATCTCTGGAAGAGAAGCACCCATCACCTGCAGTAGGCCCCCAGATGACTGGATCTTGTGTTCAGGCATTTCAGAAACAGGAACATAGAAATCTGACACGGCTGCAGCCAGGTAAAACATTGCAGTAGAGCCTGGTCCACGCGCTGCAGTGGTGAGTGGGCGGGTCACTGCCTTAGTTTTGGCACTAGGTCTGGTTTTTGCTGGGTCTGGAAGTGCGTGGTAGTTCCGTCCCAGAGCTCAGCGAAGATGACGCTGAGCTATGGGGACTTCTCGGCTGGGTGGGCCTCAATTATATTTCTTAACTGTAGCTTGTTTAAAATAAAAGCCAAAACTAGGAAATGAAAGGAAGTATCAGAATAAGTGAACTTGTTTTTGGAATTCTAGAATTATAAAAAAATAAAATCACAAAGACAAAATTCATTCTTCAGCCATTAAATATTTTGGTAAATGATCATATATGCTAGGAAAATGCTATGGGATAATGATCTCAAGATATTGACTCTTTTAACTCAGACCAATGCCCCTCACTCACATCTTGACAATTACAAATTCCAGCTTGATGTCAAAGAAAAGAAAAAAGAAAAAGCCCCATGATTCACCATGTGGATCATAAACAGATCCACTCCAAGCTCCCTGTTCTGGGATTTGGTACAATTCTAGCCATGTAGGGGTAGCCAAAAAGCAGCTGCTTGGAGAGGAGGTAGACAGAGCTTGAACCATGGACTATGATGCCCATGTGCACCCAGGTCCTTTGTGGTAGGATAAAGGTAGGGTGCAAAGAGAGGGGAAGAGGTGTGGGGAGGGGGTTATACTCTAGCATAGGACTCCAAGCAGTTGAAAAATTCTAAATTTAAACTATGCCTTTCAGATCTTTATAAAGGTATATTTGTCAAAGAAGAAAGACTGAAGTTTTTCCTTATCAATTTTTATAACTTTTAGAAATTTAGACATGTACATGGGCCTACATTTCTAATCCTGCCTCAAGAATTCACAGCTTGGGACAGGCCTGACCCTGACCTCTTGGTAGCATTTACAACTTATAAAGCCCTTTCATAGTAGTCATGAAATCTTCCCAACTACCCCATTTATATAAAAAAAGAAAACCAAAAAACAACTGAATCCCTAGGAGGTTCAATGTTATATTCAAAATCACATGGGCATAAGAAGTATTTTACCTCCTCTAGGCAGGAGGAATTTTGGATATGGGCTAAGAAGCAAATCAAGATCACAATGGCATAATCATTGTATGGGGTGGAGTTCTGGCCTCTTGTGCAGTTGTTGAAGCACAAAGGTCTGGGAGGAGTCCTCTGCTTGCAAGATGTCATGGTTACGGGCAGAGAGGAAAAAAGGATGTGCAGAGAAACCATGGAGGGTGTACAGACCAAGCTCCTGTACATCTGAAGGAACTCTGAAGGAAATCAAACTCTGAACATCCAATCCATGGCTTAACATCATGATCCCTGATTTACTAATCTTCTGTCACTTAAATAAGCAGATTAGTGATTACTTAGTTGTTTGCATTCAAAATTTACATATTAGGTTTAAAATCATCCCAGGCAGGAGCCAGACACTAGGCTAACTCTCAACATAGCGTCTTACCTTCTGTCTTCTTGCCTGGAAAAGAGGAGAAGTTACAGGTTACTCTACAGGGCCACAAGCAAGTGCCCAGTCACACCTGGGGCAGTGCCACCCTACTCATTTTCAGGACCATTCAAGCACCTGGTGGATTTGAGGCCATCGAATGGAATTGTAGGGATTGATGTTCTTTCTCATGGGTCCAATGAGTTCAAAGACCTTAGAGAACTAAATTTAAAACAAAGATGGTGTATAGGTACAAGAAGAAATGATGTTGCTATTTGAAATAAATCAATCAACCCTTTAGAGATAAGAGTTTTTCTTTAGAAATTTTGGAACAAAAATTGACTTTGATGAGCCAAGAAATGTCAGGTTTTAAAAGATTCCCCAAGATCAATGATATATTTTTAAATCACTTTCCTTAAGCAAATCAGTTTTAAAATATGACAGAAGGAAGCCTATGGAAGCCATTCCCGAAAGTGCCATTATAGGTCAAGGATGAGATCAAGTGGAGAATCAAGCAAACTCTCATTTCCATCAAACTGAGATCGAGTATCTGGAGAGCCAGGCTCTACACTGGAAGCCTGTGATGTCACTTCTGGGATGGTTATGCCCCACATAAATGCTCACCTCTAGGCTCTAATTCAGTGTTAAAATCCACTAAGTATCAAAAAAACAAAACCAAAAAACACTTGAGACCAGACGCTTTTAGAATGCTCACTGTGCTTTGCAACTGATCGAAGTTGCTTAATCTAAGAGACTTGAGCAATTTTTCTTTGGCAATCTTGTATTCACCTTTCTTCATAATCTTAAATGGCCACATTAGGTTTCTTACCTTTCTTTTCTCTTTGTCTTCTTGCTCCTCTGCTTTCCATTTCATTCTTCTCCACTTTCGTTCACTTCATTTTTCCGGAACTCTTTGCCCTCTTTCTGATTGATATTTCTAGCTCTCCATGGAATTACTGAATTCTTCCTATCTTTGGCCTCTGTTCTTCCCCACCTGGGGTCGGGGCAAACAGCTTCCCCACCAGGATTCAGAATCTCAAACTAACAAGGAATTTCAGAACTATGGCAAAGCCTTGGTAAGAAAGAAATAGCTCCCAGAAGGAGAAAAGCAGCTCTCCCAAATTCAGGGCCAAGTTGAAAATCATATGTCCCATCCTGGGACACAGAGAGAAAGTTGGGGAGGAAGGTCAGGTGAAACAGGACCACTGGCCTTGTCTATGGCAGTAAATAAGGCACACACTTAACATTAGATAATAATTAGATAATAATAGCAAACATTTCCTGATACCCTACTATGTCCTACACTAAACACAGATCATCTCACTTAGACCTCAAAACAAGGTGGGTACTAATTTATTCACCCCAATTTTCCAAACATGGAAACTGAGGCTATATTATTTATTTGCACAATGTTGTAGTTAGGAGGTGGTAGAAGCAGGATTTGAACCCATGCATTCTGGCTCCAATGTCTTAGCTGGTAGTCATTAACGTCACTGGCTAAGGATGTTGGAATAGGTTCCACTTGGGGCATGGGAAATGACGGTCTCAGGGGAACAGCTGGAGCCCAGGCAGGATGGCTTCCTCAGCCTCAGCCTCCACAGGGACTGGCTGTAGCAAAACAGGAGCAACTCGGAGCGAGGGCAGAGCCTGCAGTGGGGGTGCTGTGGACTGTCTGAGGGAAGAGCTATCATGGCGGCGTTACCACTAGCAGCCATGGCACTGGGAAAAGAGAGAGGCTACACACAGCCTCCCATAAGAGGAGGGTAGGAACTAGCTGCCTTAGGGTGGCTGAGGGCATATTCAGGAGCCTTAATAACTAAACCAGACAGTGACAGACTAATGTCTTTACTCTTCATCTCTGAATGTGGACACTGCACATATATTATCTTCCCAGTTTCACTGTATACTCAGTGAGGGCAGGAGTGAGTTTTCCACCTCTTTAGCTCCCCAAAATGAAGACAACTAACATGATTTATTTATTTAGAGATTAAGCATTCACTCATATTTTGGAAAGAACTCGGCTATATCCTCTCATTATCTATGAACTAGTGCTTTAGAACAAAAGTAAAAGTAATGGGTTCTTTGAAAAAACTCCCTTGGAATAGTATTCCAGGTGTGTGTCCATGTGTGTCTGAGCAAGGAGAAAAAGGTAGAGTTTATTGAACAGCTACTATGAGCCAGGCACCGTGCCAGATACACTAGGAACACTTTCTCATTTACTCTTCAGATGGTTGAATAAAGTATGGAAAATTAGTAATATTCATCTCGTACAGATGCAAAAACTTTGAGGCCCAAATTTACACAGTCAATGAATCATTTGAGGCCAGATCATCGTGGCTCTAAAGCCTCTTTCCCCCTATGTCACTGAGAGATTTTCCTAGTAGAGAACAGATCCTTGTGGGATAGAAACTTCCTGGTCCCTTGAGGCCCCGTGGCCGCTGGCTTTGGACCTCGGGGAGTAACTTCCCAAATTCCAGGATGCCTACCCTGATCCGAGGCTGCTGTCAGCGGGGAAAGGAGAAAAGCAAATCCCCGGCCACACGATACTGACTCAAACACGCGCACGGTGAATGAAATAGGCACCCGTGTCTCGGCACCCTCGTCTGCATCTGAATAATCACACTCTCAGGATGCTTTGGTACGCACTGCCCCGCCCGGCAATGCAGCAGGCTTGTAAGATGCTTCAGCAGCCTTTTCTCCTTCACATACAGTGTGTCTGCTGACGGTCCACACAGCTCCTTCCCTCCTCTGTTACTCCAGAGAGGGCTCCGGGCGTTCTCCCGAGCCGGGCCCATGTCACACTGCGGGGTGTCTTCAACGTTCACAGAGGAGGAGAAAGGAGCTTTCTGTCCATAAAATTACGTCATGGCAATGGAGCTTTCTCTGGGGCCCCTCAGCTTTGACCCCAAGTGCTACAGTCAAAGAAAAAGAAAATTTGTGCAATAAATAAACCAAGGATAAAAAGAACTCTTCCCCGCTTTCAGGAAACATTACACCAAGTTCACTGGGCCCCTGCTTCTAACGTCCTCACCAAAGCAGGGGAGTCCGTGAGCCTAATGGAACTCGGGTTTTATGGCCAGCTGTGTTTGAAGACAGTGATACTCTACTTGGAGAGCCCAAGGTGAGATGCTGCCAAATATACTTTCCGTATGTGAAAAGCCAGGGCAAGAGGGCGCCCTGGTAGGAAAGTCCCTCAAGAGTCCCCAAGCCAGCTCTGCCTCGGCGCAGCCAACCCCCGGGCGCTCTGCCGCGGTCTCCCTCCCACCCGACCAGGGCGAGGGGCCTCGGAGCGCTCTGCCTTTGGGGTGTCTGCTGCCTGCGGCCCTCTAAGGGCAGTCCTGCCTTCCGAGAGGAGATTCTTGGGCTTCTGGATGGAGATTTGGGTAAAATGAGCGGAAGGGAAGGGCCGCAGTGGGGTGTGGGGCAAAGGCTTGGAGGAGCTTCGGGGAGCCTCTGGGAGCCATATCCGTTTGAGGGGAGAAAGGCAGCACGTGAGAAGCGTCAGGGCCTCGGTTTCCCATCCACACGCAGCCTTGGAGAAGTGCAAGCAGAGGGCTGGATTTATTTTGAAATCACTTCTGATTGCATGGACTGTGTTCTTTCAGCCGTAACACTTCTCCCAGACCAAGCCTCACGGGGCGTGACTTCATAAGCATGACGCCGGTGTTTCCAGAACCAGGTCTGGTGAGCTTGGGGCAGCGCGCCGGGCCTGCGGAGAGCCCGAGAGCCGGAGTGCTCCATCCCAGGGGAGCAAGTCCCGCTGCCACGGCCGACCGAAAGCGCCAGAGAGCTGTTTGGCTTTACAGTGATGGCAGGGCAACTCAGCACGTTTCCATTTCCTTTACTTTGAGGAGTGACGAAGAGGTCATGGGAATCTTTGAAGCGGGGAGTGAAGAGAAAGAATTACAAGAGAAAGAAAAGGTGTGCTTAATTAAAGCTTTTCTCACACAATGTCTGTTTCTTTTTATTCAGACTCTCAGGTTCTGGAGTTGAGAGAGACTTTAGAAATCAGTCCATCCAGCCCCAACTTTGCATAGATACGCTGTAATCACCACGTAACGGATAGGCCAGGGGTGCAGGCCCCACAGCCGCCAAATCTATGTGAAAACCAAGCCCCAGCTGCTGAGCACGGAGAGGTGGCCGGGGTCTCATCTTCAGGGATCCTGGTCTCCGTTGTCCAGGGTGCAGTCTGTGTATCCAGTTGTAGCAAGCTCTCTGGGGGTTCTAAGCTCCAGAGCAGGGGTTAACCCCCCGGTTCTAAGCCCCGGGCAGGTGAACACTCAGATAACATGGGCTCCCATCTCAAGAGCTTTCTCTGGGGAACAGGCGGTAAGCACTGTCCCCCTCCCCACCCAGGCTTAAAGGCAGGGAGGCAGAGAGGCAGGGTAGGGAGGGGAAGGAGCCCCGCCTGGCTTGCTGCAGACCTCTGCTTTGTCACTGGCTCAGACCAACTCACTGAGTGACCTCCAGGAAATGACAGCTCCCCCAGACCACAGCTGCCTCCGCTGTAAAAGACGGGGTCGGAGTGGAAGACCTTTATTGTTCCTTTCCGCCTGCACATTCTGCAACTCTAAGTAACCCTTCTCCACACCAGGCTCTGGTTTCTTTAGATTTGCATAGCTTTGGTTTTTTTCCCTTTAATCACATTTTGCCCCTTTTCTCAGTTCCTGTTCCATTTTCTATACCTCACTGGACAGGGTCCTGCCTATAATATTAAAAACCAACAACCCCCAGCTTGGCCACGCTGTGGGCACAAAGTCACATTAGCAGTTAAACCCACCTCTCACTAGCAAAAGTCCCCATAGGCTCAAACCAGAAGTCCAGTCTCTGCAGCAACGCTAACGAATTTTGTTTCTGGGCTCACCACTTCCCCAGGGGTATCTCATAAGTGCTCCTGAGCCAGTTTGCCGGGAGCTTTCACCCCTGCCGTTTGCTCTGTGCATTTCGCTCCCTTCCTTTCTGGAACTCCATTCTCAAAGCCACCGAGGAAGCTCTGCAGTTTTCACTACAGTCAGCGCTAACCATTAAAGCAGTCATGTCTAGGCAGGATGCTGGTTGCTGGAGCAGCCTAAGCTGTCTTCAAGGGCCAAGTGGGCAAACGTGGAGTGAAGTTCCAGGCACAAGTAGCCAGAACATCCCTGTCCGCCGCTGGGTTCTGCCCTGGGTCTGGTCTCCCAGGCAGTATTCCTTATGCCCACGGAATCACAAAGTCAGCCCTAAAGGCAACTCCTTCATCTTCTAACCTCACTCTCTCCCCGCTAGAGATCAAAACTAATCAAAGGTGAGTGTGGTGGGGGTGGGAGAGAAGCAGAATTTTCCTCCCCTTTCTCCTTATACAGACGTACAAACACATATATGCTGGCGGTCCCTGGGTTATGGATGAGAAATGTTCCTGAGAATGTCTTTAGGTCAAATTTGTATGTAACTCAGATCCCTGATGAACAACATATATACAGTAATAATAATAATAATAATAATAACAATACTGCAATGGCTCACATGTGGTGTTAATAATACAGTATAATACTGTAATAATAGTAATACCCCTGTGCTGTAATAATAAGTTACAGAAACTATTGTGCTCTTTCTTTTAATTCAAACAAACGGAACATAAAAACAAACTCATACAAAAAGTTCAGATGAGAGACAGGAGAAATTCCAAAAAAGAGTATTAAAAGTTAACGCTCACCTAATGTTGCATAAATGTCTTGCTCACTGGAAGGGGCATTTGTGAGGCAGGAAGGTAGCTGACATTAATTGGCAGATGGTGACGGAGACGGTGCTGGGGAGGACGGAGCGGGTGCTAGAGAGCCAGGATTTGATTCTCTTGCTGGAGGAAGGGAACTTACCACTGAAGTCAGTTTCTTGGAAAAGGTATCTAGGGTTGTTTGCACAGCCCTTTTCTTTTTTTTGTCATAAATGGCCTTGTAGCAGCTGATGTTCTCACTAACTGCGCAGTAAACCTTTGTAAACCCCCCAATGTTAGTATCTTGCTCTTCAAGCTTAGCGAATCCTGCTTCACCAAGACTAGAGGCTTCAGCTAATTCTTTTGTTGTAAACTTTCCGGACTCTGGACCTTCTGATTTTTCACGTTCTTTTGTTTCTATCAGCTGCTTCTCTATCTACTACCCATGAGACTAGTCAGTAGCGTAAGGATGCTATGCCAACAAACCACTTGTGCCATGTGGGCTTGTTTACATGTGCAGAAGAAACTAGTTCCCAAATTGTTAATTTAATTATAATTTATCCTTATGGGGAGCCTTGAAAGCCAGTTCATAAGCATGGAACACCATAAGTCGGGCTGTCTGTAACCCAGGGACTGCCTGTACACCGTATCTATACACTATATATGTCTATACCTACACTAGTGTACTGACATATACACGTAGTGTATAGATAGACTAGTATATAAAAATAAAACATATATTTATTTATAGTGGGGACGGGGAGCTCCATCTCACCAGTTCTACAAACACCATTTCAGCTCCCAGTCTGCTTTGGTCAGCATTCCCTGCAGCTCTCTCCAACCTTTCTAAGGAAAGTAAACCTCTCATAATTTAAAAGCATAACCATCATTTATCAAGAGTTCTTAAAAATACCTTTTTAGAAAAATCCAATAATTCTATCCTAAGGAAATACAAATGCAGACTAAGATGATCACCATGATGTTTAAAAAAAAAGAGGAAAAACTTTAATTCCAATAAGAGTATCCATATAATGCAATGTTATAAAATGCTTTAAAATAACATTTTAGTCATCTTAAAAATAATATTTAATGAAGTGGGAAAATGCCTATAAAATAACATGGTAAAATGCTTAAAGTATATAATAGTGTTCTAATTTAATAATTCAAAACAAAATCATAGAAAAAAGACAGGAAGGAACTGTGTCAACCACAAATAGTGGCTGTTTTTAGGTGGAAAATTAAAAGTTATTCTTATTTGTGTCCTTTCTTTCCTTAAAATTTCTAATCTAAAACACCTAATCATTTTATAATCAGCAATTAAAGATCACATATTTTTGTATTCTTTTAATATGACAATCTCAGAGCTGGTAGCATTTATCCCTAAAAGAACAAAGTCATACTGAGAAAACCAAGAGCATTTCTTCCAGGCTCCTGGGTGGCAATCACACCGTGGCTCTCCCCAGCCCCACGGCAGCCAGCATTTGTGGATCACATATGGATCAACACAATCCAGGATTACAGTCCAGGCCTTCCTTACGTTCACTTATTTACTCTTCTCAACATGTCTTTGAGAAAGGTGCCATTATTAGGACTCATCCACAGCCAAGGAAACCACTGTTGGAGAGAGACAGAATCTCATGGTTATAAGCTGCAGAGCTAGAGCCAGAATTTCCATATTCTCACCCCATCAGTAGGCTGTTGGCCTCCTCAGTGTTCCCCTCAAGAGAAAACAGTTTGAAATTACCATGAAGAGGTACTTCAAAGGTTAAGCCAATCATCAAAGAGTAGGCAGAGAGAGAACAGTGACCAGAGAAAACCCATGTCCCAAGAAAGAAGGAAGGGGCCCATTCCCTCTGTGTTTGCTCCTGGGCCCCACAAGGTCCGTGTCCTAAGAGCACATACACACACATCCCTAGCTCTATTTGCTGACCATAAGGGATGCTCAGCCTCCTTCTCTCACTACTCAAAAGAAGAAACTGAGAGAGTTGGACAATAGCCTTCAGTCCCAAATAAGCGGCAAGAACTAAAATTGGGAGTTCCTCTCCTGGAATCCTAAATTCAAAACCCCAAGCCAAATCACCCAGTGCAGAACAAGAACAAAAGGAGTCCCATTGCCATTGCCAGCTGGAAGAGGCCCTGCAAGCCTGAGGAGCTCCATTTCTCCAGCACATTCTCCTCCAATCAAGACATCCCAGGGTTCCCCGCAGCTCAAATTGACAGAAGCACAATGCTCTCCTTTCCAGACGTCCCGGGTTAATTTCTTTATTTTTTTCTGGCCCACATTTTGAAGTCTTTCCAGACTGATGGACTAAAGTGGGAATTACAATCCAATCAGCTATGTCCAAAACAGATGCCACATAATCACAATCATATTAATAAAGCTGGCAACAATGAGTATAAAGAATCTAAGGGGGAGGGGAAACTAACAACTTCCAGAATGTGTCTAACTGATGGAGCGCCCCTGCTTAGAAACAGGTTTCCCTGAGAAATCCAAAGTTGCCTTTTCCCTATCTAAACTCCAAATAAATCCTTTTCTTTTATGTAATTTTTTTTTAACAGTTTCGATGAAGGGAGAGAAAAAGGAGAACATTTGCTCAGATTTTCTCGGCCTTCACAACACTCGAGGTCTTATTTATGCATGCGTTTCCAGCTGTGCATGACATAAGTCATTGAAAACTGGCACATCTTTCCATCAGCAAGTACAGCACAACCACAAGTTTGGCAAGCAGTTCATGTTGCCAGATGCCTTCACTGTTTCTTAAACTATGTATTCAAGGCACTCCACTTTTTTTTTCTTGCTGGAAATACTTTCAAAGAAGAACACAATGTTTTGGGTTGCCTGGCCAAAGTTTAGCTGTACTTTTGCATCTTTGCCAAACTTCCTGTTTTTAGCAAAACAATTTATTATCTTGCTGATTCTTTAGACCCAAAAGGATTTGCAGGCACAAATAACTACTTGGTTTCCATGTCTTTTCAGAGAAGAAACTTATTCCCTTTCCCATAATTATCCTGTAGATGCTAGAACAGAAACATATTTAACCTTTGGGAGTGTTACCAAGGTGTAGAAAAGGTTTTAATTATTCAAAAACTCTACAATCTGAACTTTAAAGAACTGACAATTATTTTTTGTGCACAAGAAAAATAATTCTTTTCAGGTGGGTTGGCAAGATCACAGATCTGCCGCATGTGGCACTGTAGGAGCAAGTTTGGAGTCCAAGGTTAGACTAAAGAAATCTGATTAATCAGCAGCAATCAAAGAAAGTGTTCAACCAGACACTTTTATGAATAGTTCATTTCTGATTACTAAGCTACACAGTCACTCTTTTAATATCATCAGAAAACAAAACAAAATGAAACAGAAACAAAACAGTTAAGAGCCTTCCCCATCCCCACCAACAAGCCACTAGCCTGACTACCAACCAATAAATAGATTAAGAAGAAATTTTAATTCTCAACTAGATTGGATTGAGGTAGCCACACATAGTTCAGTTTCCTTCTACAAAATTATCCTTGCTATAGAAAGAACACATGTTATCTATAGCAACACCCATGCACAGACACATATAGTTATTTAGATAAGCTTTTCTAGTAATGACCTGTATAGTAAAAGAGCAACATTGGCAATCCCATGCTCAACTCCTCAGTAGAATACATTCTAGGGTGGAATGTATTGATACTTCCACTTAGATAGATGGACCCAGCCACAATTTTTCCAGGCCTTTCAAAAACTACTTCACACTACCTGCAAAGGCTGAGGAACTGATAATGTTGATTTCCTGTATGTTCCTGCTTCAAAGATCTAAGAATTCTTCGATGACGACTTAGAAACCACTATAAAAATAACGGCTCCTTAAAACAGAATGAGTCAAAGGGTAAGAAGTTTAGAGGAAATGGTTAATATTAATGAGAGAGTGCAGTGTAGCCTGGCATCAGCACTTTGGGAAGAATGCATCTGACTTAAGCAAGAGAGGGGCAATTTCTGTCCTTCCATTTGTGAACTATTCCCCCACATTAAAGCAGAGAAAGACAGTATCTATTAGACAGATGGACAGATGGATAGATCGATAGATGATAGAGAGATGTGGAGATAGGGATGTGTGTGTATGTGCTTTGTTGATGTGTCATCTTTTCTTTGCCCCCTTTTCTTCTTTTATTTTATGTTTTTAAGATCGATTCTCTGATGATTCTCACTAAAGGCTGGCCAAGAAAAGCAGCAATTCAACAGGCTAGAGCTCATGTGTAGAGAAAAGGATTGAAAGAGAAGATTTTCTTAAAGAATTGCCCCTCTCAGTTCAAGCTCTCTCAGGCATTGCAGCTAAGTATATGGCTGCAGAAGGAGGCCCAAGATTTCTTGTAAATTCTTCTAAAAGGTGAGAATGTGCCTTTATAATTAACCTTAGGGCATGTTACTTTAAAGAGTTATTTTTAACATTTAAACATAAACAATATCAGTTCTAAATATAGGATCAAAGAAATACTGTTTCCATGTGGAGTTGCCAAAGCACAGAAGCATGGCTGGAAAGTACAAGTTTCCTTTGAAGGGGATGTTGCTATCAATATTGCTTACTCAGCAGTCTGTTAATATCAAAATAAAGTGCACATATACTCGTATAGTCATTACATCCTGCCTGGTGCGAAGAAGGTTTCACTCTTCCAGCTTTTAAAAACAAAACCCAACATCCCAAACCAAAGCCTTAAGGGTCCCTTCACTAGGTTTTTTCAAAATGAGCACATTTACAGTAATGTTTGAAGCCTGTGGTATCAGAATTTATTTCTACAAAGTTAAGTCTATTTAATATCCTTGGCTCTAAGCTTAATTTGCTAAATTGTGCTGTTTTTGAAATTTATTGCAAAATTATTGTTCTCTAGGGAAACAATTACCATTCCTCTTACTTCTATGGCCTTGCTTTCCTCTGCATGTAAATTTAAGTAAAGAGATTTAAAAAGCAAGTCTGTGTTTTGAGTAGGTATCAATCAAGACAGGGTGATTCTTATATTTGAATTTGAGAGAATATATTCTGTTCACTCAAATGTCCAATTTTTCTGAATGAGAACAATAGGACATCAAAATTAGAAAGAATCCTAAGAAATCATTCCGTGTTTCTATTTATTTATAGGCTGTCTCGTGCAAAAAGGATTCTAGGCAGTTTAGGAGGATACATAAAATGTAGCTACATTACATAAATTTGGAGTGGACATAAAGCAAAAGAGAAAACACCAGAGTTAAAAACATAACATGGAACTGGGAATGGAGTTAATATAGGCTCATGGACGTCTGTAAATGAAGCACATATTTGACTCTCAGACTTTTTAGTTTCAAGGTAAAAACAAAAACTTTCTCAAGACTATATGACTCAGGAATAATCGAGGTGTTCAAAACTTCACAACAGAAGTTCAGAACATTTTACAAATTATTTGCTGTGAAGTAGACAGTGATTTCTAGTCTCTACTGAATGTTGCTGTGGTAATGGGGAGGCAGAGGTTGGCTACACTGTCTATTTTTCAGTATTTTGGGAATGCGTCCTGATTCCCTTTGGGGGAATTGCCTTTCCCCTGTTTTATGTGAAGGTGGTCTGTCCCTGTCCCTCCCAAACTCCCAGCTGGCCGAATCTAACTTTGTCCCCCTAGGACGCTGGATCTTAAACAGACCATGAAATAGCAGGATAAATAGCTGTGGCTGACTCCTTCCCAGTGGTTGTGTGCTACCAAGAAAGTGACTGGTTTGTGCTAATTCCCTGGTTCCAATCCTTCTCAGAGCCTGGTTTTCCTACCTTCCCATCAGTTCTTTGAGCCATCCAATAATCATCCATTGGATTTCTTTTCTGCTTAAGTTAGGTTCCCTTGCCTACAACCACAGAATCCTAAATGAAACATATGTGGTGCAGGCTAGATAAATGCAGATGGGTTAAATGATGTGTCTGGAACCTGCAGGGAATTTTAGGTAAAGTTAAGCATGAAACTCTGAGAACCTAATGCCCAATGTTCAGCCATTTTAATCCTATACATTGCAAACTAGATACAATGTAGAAATAGTTATTTCTGTCCACAGCAATAATCTCTGCCAATGATATGCATGAATAATATTTTATATGTTATAGTTTTGTGCTGATGATGACAGTCATTTCTCCCTTTTAAAGTTCTGGACTGAGAAGAGAGTGGAAAAAGAAGTACCGAGTATCCAGAACAGTCCAGAAGGCCCAGGAGGCCATGAGGAATGTGCCCAGTGGTGTCTTGGTAAATATTTCACAAGTGATTCTCCAAAAAATAAAAAATAAATTAAAAAAACAGAGCTCTGATTTTTGGTGTTTGCAAATTTCTGTGATATACATACTTCTATCATGGCCGGGGTCAAGGTACTAACATGATGTCGCTGAACACAGAATTGGAAAGAGGTGTGCACAAAGGGCTCTCACAAGCTGGTTGACACTGACTCCACGCCCCACTGGAAGAGTCCCTCTAACTGAGCCCAAGGAAGAACCTCGAAGAAATAAGCAATCCACTACTCGGGTGGCTTATGTTCTTCTTTTAGAAGGAGCATTTGAAACCTCCAAGGTGAGGATGATCTCTGTAAATCCGTCAACAAGCATGGATAATAGAAGTCTCACTTTCCTCCTATCACAGAAGCTTCCTCTGGAACATCAGAGGTAACAGGAATGATTCATCGTGGATAGACTTGCTATATGAAGAACATCCTTCAGTTTCCATTCAAGAGAACGTTTCCATTTACAGACAAAACGACCTGTTTTATCTATAAAAAACAAATGAGTTGAATAACATTTGTGCTTTCTTTTTGCAGAAAAGAAAACCACCACTCAAAGGCAAAGTGTAATGTGATGGTGAAATCATCGGCCCTAACTCCAGCAATCTGGATTTGAACACTGGTTCAGCTTCTTACCAGCTGCATCTGCCCTCAGGCAAGGAACTTGAGTTTCAGAACCTCAGTTGGCTCCTTTACAAAATGAAAATGGCAAAAGGGTTTCTAGGAGAACTTAGATAATATGCTGCAAGTAAAGGACTTGGAGCAGAGGCTGGCACATGGTGAGCTGTTACTGTCATTGCCCTTTGATTGTCCCATCTGCCTTTCACAGGACCCAGTGTGTTTGGGTTTCCTTTTCTAAGATGCAGCAGCTGCTGCTGGAGTGCATTCACCCCAGAATAAGGGTCTGGTAAAGGGAATATTCACAGAAAGCCAGGCCTTGCAGGGTGCTTTCGATGGGCAAGAGGACACGATGACAGGCGCCGACCAGACATTCCTCCCCACCTCGTGGGAAAGACCACAAGCCTGGAACAGGTGCAGTCACGGAGGCCTCAGTAGGGGATGGCCAGGAGGATGAAACTTCCATTATCAGGGTTTGGCCAAAAACAATCCAACGCAACTTGTAACTGCTTACTCATCTCGAATAACTTAAAGCATGTCATCACCATTCCTGGCCACAGGAATGAATCCTGCCACAGAGAGGGGATCTGTTTTCTTCCTTAAAGCCCTCAGAGTGTTCTGCTTCAATTCCCTGTATGGGATGTAGATATATTAAATACAAAAATGACCATAAAGTGAACATTAAGGTTGAGAAATGAGGTCCAAGGATGCCAGGAAATTCAAAAGTAAGTGTTCCCCCAGCACCTCTAATTCAGCCATCTTTGAATAATGCATCCTTTCCGATTTCTGAATCCTCAGTGGAGTTCGCATTTCATATGGACTCTGGATCCTCCAACTAAGCCAGGGGAGGGTTGTTTGGGGTCCCTCCCCCTCCTTCTCAGTTCCCCAGGTCGTGAGAAAATCCTGTCTAGGACCCTTCCACCAAGCCCTCGAATGAGACCAGGCATGGCAAAGCACTCTCAAGAGCCCGAGGGAGCAGCTCGGCCCCAGAAAGCTGGAACAGTTCCCTTCCCGGCCCCTCCCTGAGAGCCCCTACGCAGCAAATGTCTCCATGTGCATATCCAGGATGCATTAGTGGTTCGACACAACTGGTGTGCTCAGGCACCTCCGGGGTACATTAGTTGAAGTGGCTACAGCAGCTGGTGGCTCCTCTTCAGGCATAATTTATCTATTGCACTTTACTTAATGTGCAAAATTAAATTTATGCTGAATCCATGTGTATTACCTACTGTGCATGAGTGGCATGAAATATACCATAAAGCAAATCAGCACAGAGCCATGCTCTTAATTGCTAATGGCTTTCAACACACTTCACTGTGGTCTAACCCAACTTGGAATCCATTCTACATTGAGAATCGTGCTGATATCAAAATTGAAAGTGCTCCTCCCGAGGACCTTCTGGAGAACTAGAGGATAAAATGTGCAAGGCTTTTAAGTCGATCTTTCTAGAGCATATGTTCTTTAGATCACATATTCTGCACTTTTCACTAACATTGTGATCAATACAGTTCCTATAAAGGGCGTGAGTTTGCTGAAAAACAGGCAAATCAATGTGAAATATATTTTTTAAGTAGAATATAGGAAATAACTAAGATTCAATCCTAGTTCTGCCACTGCCAGTCTGTGGGACTTGCTCTGGGTGTCTGGTTCCATGCATCAAAACATAGGAATTAGAATAATTTGATTCTGCCCCTAACTAGAAAAAAAAAAAAAATCTTTGCAACCAAGTAAAGTGGATTTTACAAAGACAAACCTCTCAATAGAAGTTTTTAAAAAATCTGGAGTAACATGCTCTCGCACACACTCTCACACATCCAAATTCACACAAAGCAGAAATTAATTCAAATTTGAAACCTGATTCCGAAGAGGAATCAGAAAGGAAGAGAATAAGAAGTACACAGGCAATGGAGAAACTTAAATGTGATTATGTCTCCACCAACAATAATTATTGAAAGTGTTTTCCATGTTTCTTATAACTTTAAATTATGCTTTGTACGACTACAAAGACCATTTCTCTTGAAAAGAAAAAGTTATGTGCTCTGCAATTTACATTTGTACTGGAAAATATCCATCTGTGGAAATGTCATATTCCTCCCTTGAAAATAATTTGTAATTTGTAAATTTCCTCACCTAAAGGACAGAGGAAAAATAAAAAAACAGTGACTACATTACGTTTTAGATGTCATATTCACATATTTTTTAGTAGGTGAGTATTAGTATCAAAATTTAGAAAATGTGTGCCTTTCGAAGCACAGAATTTTTACAAACATAAGAAAATTTTATTAGGAACAGGCAGAACGATAATTTTACTCATCCTATTTCTTCTTGTTTTATGTATCATGTGAAAATCAGGACATTATTCACCAAGGATTTTAATCTAACATTTTAAATGTTTTGTTCTGTTCTAGCAGTTCTTGATCTTCTGTGGTTTGTGGTTGAAGACTAAAATGTAGATATGAAATGCTGGCATTCAAACATAAATATATGTACATACATGTGCATACATATGTATTCTTTCGGTCACAGTTCTATTGAATTATAATTATTTGAATAAATATACACATAGAAACATGTTTTTCCATCACTTTTATATTTGGGTGCATAAGTTATGTCGTTTTTCTGACTATTTAGTGCTAATAAATACACTTCCAGAAGTGAGATGCACTAGTAGCATCTGGATCATTTTCTTTTTCTGGAAAAGATACGTTAAATCAAATTCAACTCAGGAGAAACAGTAATTGGGCAACTACTAAATATAAAGCTGATAACGGAAAAAAAAATAACTTGTCCCCTGCCCTACAGGAGCATGCGATTAAGTGGCAAAGATGGAGATATCCACCCATAACTCTAGGACAAGGTAAATAGTAATAAGGGATAAGGATAGGGTTAGGAAGGAAGTAGGTGGTGTGCTGGGGCTCTAGGATGTCTGGAGGTCTGAATGAGAATTGAGTTTTGGAAAATGAGTAAAATTTTGATTCAAAGACAATTGAGGGAGAGAAGAGTGAAGAATACCAAAGGCAGAGGTTACTGCTGGAAGAACAATCTGGAGAAATAAAAGGAAGGCAAAGTGTCAAACTGTGAAGTTCCTTAACTTACACCCACAGCCTCTAGCAGAGGCTGCCTTTGAAGGCTTAGAATGGGGCTTACAAAAAAACAAGCAAAGCAGCTACATCTCCCTTTTCTAGCCACAAAGACATTGATATTTGTGGTCACAAGTTTGCTCCACTGTTACTGTTACACAAGAAGAAAAAAATTTTCTTCCTAAATCCACAGAGCTAATAAGCTTTAACTCAGCAGCTTGTCCTTACCCTCTTAACTTCCTAAAATAAAGAATTTTTTTTTTAACCTTTGTAAATTAAGGTAGTTTTGCTGCAAGGGCGGTTAGAAGAAATGAGGACATTGTCCAACTCATTTTAAAATTCCAAATCTGTGATATTTTACTGATATCTTTTGGAAACATGCTTTTGCTAAATTAACTCTTTGCTATCCAAAAACAGGAATTCCTTTTCTCTCCCCAACCCATAACTCACTCTCTTTCCCTCTCCCTCTTCCTCTCTCTCTTTTCACTATCAAGGGGCATGAATTTGAGCCACAAAATAAAATTGAAGGATACTTTCTTCTAATTGAGTATTTTCATGATGTGGATTTTAAAAATCAAAGAGGCTTGTTATCTTAAAGTTTTCATTAAATTTGACCACTTTCCTCCTCCCTGGGACAGAATGCTTATTTACCATGTTGCCCCAGGCCTGATTTTCCCATCTCCTTCAACACCAAGGCTTTGTCAAAAGAGAGGTCAGTAGCCTCTTGGAATCTTTTGGAGATAGAGTCTGGTAATCATTTCCCACAATGGGGTTATCTGCTATCTGCCAGGGTTGTTTTCCTGAATGATATCTGATCAAACTGCTCTGCAATCTTGGAGGGTATTTAGGGGGGGTCTTCACTAACTTCTTTCTCTGCTTTCTATCAATCAGGCCAAGCCAAGATAATATGTGATCCAAATATTTTTTAAGTGTCAACAGGGACCATGGTGATTGGGTCTACATTTAGATAAAATCTCATTTATATTCTCTAATCTAGCTCATTATCCTAGATGGTTCCACTGATTTCTGCTGTGTTGTCCCTAAGGTCAGGATCCAACAGGAACTGCAGCAAATTTGCATTCTTTCCTTCCTCTTGTTTTGGCCCAGGCATGATATTCACTGAAATTCAAGTGATAAGTAAAGGAAACAAACTACCTTGGAATTTGGCTTGTTCTCTGGATCTCCAACCCAGTCTAGGGAACTGCAAAACCTCTAACCTCCAAAATGCAAATTGTGCTTTAAAAACTGGAAACAATGAAATTCTAGTAACCTTGCAAGAGAAAATAGAGGACCTGTGCACAGTAAAATTGAAAAAAAAGTATGTCCATGAAAAGCATTATTCTCATACTTACCATTCAGATCTTGATATCGTCTTTTTATAAAATTAAGGGTTGCATTTTATTTTCTTTTTGCTTTAGAATCATCATGAGCATGCCATGCCCAGATGTCTATATCTAATATTGAAATTGTCCAGGATTCACATCACTAAAATCAATCCTCTGAATTCCTTCTCTTACTGCTCCTAGACAATGAGGAAGGTTCAGTGGGGATAGAGGGCCCAGTACTTCTAAATCTGACCTGAAATGGATTTCTCCGGGTATCAGTCGTCTTCCTGCATGATTCGGGATTGGCACCAACCACGAAGCAAGACCTCTGGCTTCCCCACACAGGACCTATCCCGAGATCGGCGAGCGCATTCCTGTCTAAACCCTTCAGGACACATTGCCACAGCCCCTTTCATCAAGTTAATTATAGAAACAAGGGGCTCGAAGGGGAGCTCAAGACATCATCTGGTCCATCCCCCCAGCTTTCTGGCATGGCCACATTTAAATCATCCCAGACAGATGGAAATCTATCCTTTTTTTAAAAGACCTCCAGAGGGGGAGATTCCACAAGCCTGGTCAGTCACCCACTCTGCTGTTTAACAACCCCTGTCAGAGAATCCCCCTTTATCTCTCGTTTCAATCTCACATACTGCACTTTAAGCCAATTTCTTCTTGTTCTGTAAGTCAACGCTTCACATACCTGAAGATCATTATTAAGTCATTTCTCCAACTTCTCTTTTCTGGGCTGATCAATCCCAATTCCTTCCAGCTCTCCTCGTAAATCTACCTTCTAACTTTTAATCTTCTCTGTGACTTTTCACTGAACTTTGGTAGACTCAAAGATTCATTGGAGAGATAGGTTCACGTCTTTGAGGCAGCAGGTCTCAAACTTTTTGCTCAGGACCCTTTTTATACTCTTAAACATTGAGGACCCCACGAGCTTTTGTTTGAGTGGGTTACATCTATGAATACTTGCTATATTAGAAATCAAGACTGAGAAATCTTTAAGACCCAAAATAGGCAAGTAAGTAGTCCATTACCCATCAGCACAACAGTGTTATCACATGATGTAGCTTTTAGAAGATTCCATTGTATACTTGTGAAAGAATGGAACTCAGAAGGCAAATAAAATTCGTTTTATTACAAAACAGCATAGACTCTGAAGACCTCCTGAAGAGTCTCTGGGATCCCCGGGGTCCCAGGACCACACATTGAGATCTGCTGCTTTGTGGGAAGCATGCCACAATTCTCAGAGTAGACCTGGATGTACAGGCAGTGAGCAAGGGGTCCAGTCTCACAACAGCCGAATCAAATGGTACCACATTATTTAGCAAATTAACGCCTTTCACTGTCAAAGCATCCATGCTATCAACCTAAGAAAAATAAGAGAAACTTACTAAGTTTACTAAGAGAAGAAGTAACTAACTGTATTAGCAAAGGAAGAAGAAGCTGATTTTTGTTGAGATTTCTTATGGGAAAACAAGGTAGTGTCAGAAGAAGCAGAAAGGCAGAGGAGGATTGTGCCTTAAGAGCAAAAGTAGGTTCCCTAACACGTCATCCTCTTACACACAAAACTATTCTGCTTACACACTTGATTTGGGCATAAATAAGTTGTTTGCTGCGAGACAACAGAGCTACTCCAACCCCTTGCTTTATCCTTGTTGTCACAACTGGAACCAGCCCTGTCTACTAGATGCTATCAAGGTCTGATACCAATTCCTAAGGACTCTGCAGTAAGGGTGGGACACAGGAGAGGGACAGGTCTGTGCAAACTCCTTTTACCAGTTCAATTCTAAGCTAAGTCAGATGCTCAAATGCCTTCCTTTGTCTTCATACTGCCTTCCCCAATGTTGTGCTGTTTTCTTTGTACCTGAGAAACTGCTTCTTTACTGCCACAATTTTACATTTTTAAATTGTTAGCTTAAGTCTTGTTTAACATATTTATAAGGCATTATAGGTTTATCAATCAAGTAACAAATATTTATTATCTACTCTGTATTCAAAATCCTGCTAGGCACACGGAGGCATAAGTCTTATTTTCTATCTTTAGGGACTTACAGTCTAGTCGGAAACAAAACAAAATAAAACTCACATAAAACAAAAGCCCACTGTACATGACAGAATATAATTGAATTCTAAACTGCACAGTACAAAGTATTATAGGACTTGTCAGACAGAGAATTTCTGTTAAATTGTAAGGCACACAATACAAATGTTTTAAAATGGAAATATTTCATTTGTGGCATAGGTGAATTTTGAGTTGGAGTTTACAATGTGTTTCTTCTGAAAACTTTCAGGGTCCTTCTTACCAGCAGGCCTGGGCCTGAGCTAGCGTGTAAATTCTCCCTGCCTCCCACCCGCCATCCCAGACTGAGACCTGCCCCCTCTCTCTCCATCTCTGGCTCTCTTTTGGACTGGAAAAACCTCACATGCATGAATGGGAACCCCACCATACAATGCAAACTAAGTCCACAGCCACACCCCACAAAACAGCCACTCTTAATATCTCTTGGGCCTAGCAACGAGCCCACCTGAAGCCTGGTCAGCTTTTGCAGGAGATGAAAGAGGTTGTGGGAAGAGGCCCATGCTGGCCATGGAAGAGGGCTCAGTCCCTCTGGGCAGGGAATTTGAGGTCCCTGGGACCCGAGATATAGTTGAAGGAGGATGATGTTGTACGAGCTCCAGGTGGGCATTCCTCCTGTCCCCTTAGAATCTTCCCCTTGAAAGGAGGGAGGCACCTGGACTTGTCCACAGCGGGGTCTCTAAAGTGTGGGACCCAAAGTAAGGTCCCCAGATGCCCAGGGAGCTTTAAAATAAATGAATTCCAATACAAATATTTCTTTCAAAATAAATATTCATATTAAGGTTCTTTCAATATTCCTTCAACATCTTAAGTTACACATTTTCTCCTCTATTAAAAGAAATTTGTGCTTTGATTAGATTTTCAAAGTAAGAGTACCATAAACTTTATTTAACGTAGATAACTTTAACTCACTTTTTAACTCACTTTTTAGTATTTACACAGATATAAAACTTTAAGTGCACTTTCCTAGGAATTTTCAGCTGTATCTTGATTTAAGAAAAAGATGCAGACAAGGAAAGTAAAGCTTTACAAGTCAAATAATATTTGAACACACACTAAAGGGGAATGAAATATTCCTTTTTTAAATAAAGTAAATTCTCAATTCTCATTCTATTTTTTAATGATAATCATCCATTACATTGTATTTAATATTTGTACATCAAATTTTCTTCATTTCTTGATAGGAGTCAGACTTCTAATCTGGCTACATTTCTATAAAAGCATCTTTTTGTGTGTATTCTCCCTTACGGTATCCTGGCTCTACTCTCTGTGTTCCTTTCATCCCACCAGATTAGTGAGATCTGCCTGTCCCTGGTAGAACACAAAGAAAGAGATATTCCTAGAATATAGACATGGAATATGGAACCAAGAAAAGATATATTAGAAAAAAGTGACAGGATGTTTTTATCATGAGTGCTGACTTGTGGCCCATCACAGCATGGCTGACATTCAAAATAGTTGGAAATCAATTTGAATTTTTACTATAGTTTCTCATGAATATACCACAGGGAGAGTATAGTCACAAGATAGAGGAAAACTTCAAAAGTCTATTTTCTACTAGAAAATGGGGAAGTGACTTGGACTGACACCTCGCTGAAGACGATATATGGATGGCAAATAATACATGAAAAGATGTTCAGCATCATCAGCCAATAGAGAAATGCAGATTATAACAACAAGGACATATACCACTTTACACCTGTTAAAATGGCTGAAGTAAAAATACTGATAATATCAAATGCTGCCATGGCTGTGGAACAACTAGATCTTTCATACATTGCTGGTAGGAGAAGATGGCAGTTACTCTGCAAACAGTCACTCAATTTCTTACACGGTTAAACATACACTTACCATCTAAACCAGCAACCACACTTTTGCATATTTCTCCTAAGGAAACGAAAACTTACGTTTATACAGAAACCTGTACACAAATGCTCACAGCAACTTTATTTGTAATAGAAACAACCCAAAGGCTGCTTGATGAGTGAATGGGTAAACATACAGCAGCGTATATGTACAATGGAATGCTCTTCAGCAATAAAAAGCAATAAACTATCGATACATGCAACGACTTCAGTGAACCTCAAGGGTGGTAAGCAGAGTGGAAAACCAATCGCAAAGGGTTACGGACTGTATCATTCTATCTACATTCTCAAAGTGACAACATTATAATGAGGGATCAGGTTGGGTGAGATGGCAAGTATGATTTTTAAGGAGTAACTTGAGGGAGATTTTTCGCAGTGCTGGAGCGGTTCTACGTCCTGATTGTAGTGGCTGACACAGCTGTAAAATTTATTGCCAAAATAAATAGGCATCACACATTGACCTGCACAAGCCTTTCCCAAAGGGTAGTCATTACTTGATTACTTGCATTTTTATCATGCATCTGCTTTTTGCAGTGCATTCATTGCACTCTGATCCTCAGGGCAGCCCTCAATACCACTCATTCATTCAGCAAGTTTAACCATCACCTCCGTGGTTATGACAAAGGGCAAACAGAGAATTCCCAGGCTTCTAGATTTTTAGTCTGTTGCTTTTCTCACCACATCTCCTCTCAGCCAGATCCCAGGTAAGGAAGTGGAAGGAGAGCATAAACCTTGCTCAGAACTATCTTTGGGTAGTGAAGGTAATGACCCTGAGATCCCTAGAATTGGCTCTTCCAACTGAACTCTCACATTGTGACCAGAGGCTGTTGTACACTAGGAAGAAACTTATGGGTTTGATTTTTCATCTTCTCAACATAAATGTATTCTTATTGTGTTTGCATTTACAAAACTCGTGACTCCTTTCTCAAGGGTAAGGACATAAACCCTTGCCAGACTGTAGGTCACATTATATTTTATCTTGATAGCTTCAATTCTTGTGGCATTTTTCCCTCCATTCCTGCCACATCTACCTTAAAGTCCAAACAAAAAACTATCAACAGATCTGGGTGGCCTCCAATAAAGGGTGCTTTCTCTTTGTCTATTTAAAGTGCCCTTGTTGTTTAAAAAAAATTACATTCTATTAATAACAGATGCCTGGAATCTTACTTCTGTAATATACTGTAATTAACAATGCAAATGTGAAATAAAAAATCTCATTATTTATCAGATAGACATGAGCAGGTGATTATGTACTTAGAGGTATAAAATGCATAATGAAAATGCACAGTGATAATTGTTCCAAAAGGGCTTCTACTCCTGAGCCAAAGATAGAGTTTTTAAAGTTAAATAGAAAGACTGCTGGCTTCCGTACTTTTTTTTCAGTCCAGCCTTGTGCATAATATCATTTCTTCTCAATCTATCCAAGCTCAGCTTAAATAATTTAAATTTTATAGCATCTTGTTTAAACTCAAGGCCAACTGAGAAAAAGTGTTAGAAAGCCTATACAAATGATACATTTCTGTTTTTCCAAAATATTCATATAACTCAGGAAAATTAGACAGACCAGTTTTATTAACCATTTTAAAAAATTCTATTTGAAAGCAAAGTACTCCTGGATGAAGAGCTTATAAATCATATTTCAGACCTAAGTAAACTTTTATAGCTGAGCTGTAAAAATAGTCATTTATTATATAAACACTGCCAAATTTTTAACTATAACCCTGCCAATGGACAACTATAATAATCCAACAATAATCATCATGATTATAATAAATCACCCAAAAGAGAGGCTGCTACGCTCTCCAGCTGGGCAAAAGCATTCCCCTCAAACAGGGGTGTGTTCCAACAGAGAGAACATAAACAGACAGTGGAGTTGTCAGGTGCCCTTCCTTCCCGCACTTCAGGGGCAAACTTTGGGAATAAATTAGTCAGGGAGACCACCCTGCCCCCATCCAATATCCTTTTTGCATCCAAGATGACCTAAAAATACAATTGATCAAAGGTGATTGCGTTACTCCCTAGCTGAATTATATTTTTCTTTGTCCCAATAACACCGTAAAGCTTTAACTCTGAAATAACAAGCCCAGTTCAGTTTTAATGTTTGCAAATGTCCTGTGGAAAGGAAGGGACTCTCTCAGACCAGCTTAACTCAAACCCAAACTGAATTCTACTCCTGGGCACTGCTGGGTTTCAGGTTCTCTTGAATGGGTTCCTGCACAAGCCAGCCTAAAAGGGCCAGCATCTTAAGACAGCCTCTCAGGCTGGCCCTGACAGGCCCCGCTTCCCCCAAGGCTCTTAGTGCCTCCGCCAAATAAATGGTTTTGTTAAGGAAGGAACAGAGTGGGGATCAACCCCTTCAGGGGATGGGAAGCCCAGTGACAAAAACCATAAGAAGCCCTAGAGTAGCCACATTTCTCTTCCTAGAGAGAGCAATTCTGCCACCAGCCTAGAATTGCTAAAGTGCTAAAGCAAACCTAATTCAGGAAAATGGGGAGGTGTAGGGGAATCCTTGTTGGATTCATTGCCATTATATTCATAAATTAGAGACTATTTTCAAGAAATGTCAGTCTCTACTTTCGAGAAGGTAGAGAAGCTTGAACAAGTCAACTGCAGTCTAGCCATGTAGACATTCTAATGGAAATTTTTATTAAAAAAAGAAATAATATTATTAACATACCCATTGTCTTTTATGATATTAAAGTAACTTTAAAAGTTCTTGAAAGTAAGCTTCTTTCCTCCTTAAATGACTGAAAAATTTGTTGAGATAGTAAATGTTTTTGAAGGAATTTATTAATATTTTGAGTATTCAAAGAAAGTTTCTCAGTGCTTATGATGTGAATTTGTGACATTTTACTTTTTGATATCATCATGTGTTAAACTCAAAAAAATAATAATTTTCTTACATTTATTTTTTGGGGAATGCTTATTCCTTATTCTCCATGTTTTTATGTAAAGGAATTACCATGATTAGAGCAATTTTCTTAGTGTCGCTCCATCACTTTCTCAGACGCGTGAGTTCAAGACGAGTAACTGAATAGGAATAGCCCAGCACTTGCTGGTTCTCTCCTGAGGAGCTAACTACATGCCAAGGTGCCCTCCGTTGACTTCTTCATGCCCTGGGGGATGCCCCCGGCACAGGTGGAGCCTGTGACCCAGCAAGTATGACTCTCATGCAGAAGTAACAAGCCCAATTGCTCGTGGACTGTGCCTCATTCTCAAAGCTGATGTTTTGATTTCCATCTGTCTGACTCTTTTGATTGGTACTAAACTGGAGCAGGAATAAAAAAGAGGAAATCATTTTTTACCTCTTCCAATGGTAACATATATCAAGTGCTGCACAAGTTGTGGACCAAGGGGAACCCTACTCTGTGTTTATTTTCCAGAAAGGAAGCATTTAAAGAGAAGTTTTTTGATATTTGAGGTCCTACCTCCTGTACAACAAGAAATAAATCTAACTCTCTGGCAATTTACAAATCCAAGTATTTTGTAGACTGGAGTAAGTGATCAAGAGCTAACTGGATCAAGGGTTCAATAGATTTAGCAGCATCCTTGTAGACTTCATAAAAGTGGGGATTCTATAGAAGACCTCTGCTTTGGCCCTTCTCACTACTCACACCTTTCATGTTCAAGTCTTTGGTGGGATGAGCCACCAAATGAATTGGGTATAGTCTTTTTTTTTAAGGATCCTCAAGCACTTTACAAAATATCTGGGTTGGAAAATCAGAATTCACAACCATCCATCACCCTTTCCTTTCAACACTCTTGGCACCCATCCATCTAGAAAGCAAGCATTATCTTTAGACTTCAGTTATAGGTAGTGAAGCCAAGAAGTGGGTATGACAATTCCCAGTTGCGACCAAAGTTTCGTATAACACTGTCACTCTATTTAGTAAATCCTGGCACTGACAGTACATAAATAAATTCTCTCTGCCAAGTTAGTACTGCTTCATCTTTGGCACCATAATCACATGGTGATAATATTAAGGAAAACATGGATACAGAGCTGAATGACTTCCCTTTACACAGTGGGATTCACCAATGACCCTGTTAAATACTCTGTTGTGTCCTGGACTTGACATTATCATCAATATTAAGAAAAGCCCCAAATCAGCAAGAAAAATACAAATAACCCCATTAAAAAGTGGGCAAAAGACATGAATAGATTTTTTTTCAAAAGAAGATATACAAATGACCAAGAAAAATGAAAAGATTCTCAACATCACTAATCATTAGGGAAGTGCAAATTAAAACCACAATGAGATACCACCTTGCCCTTGTTAGAATGGCCATTATTAAAAACTCAAAAAACAATAGATGTTGGTACAAATATGGTGAAAAGGAAATGCTTATACACTAATGGTGGGAATGTAAATTAGTACAATCTCTATGGAAAACAGTATGGAGATTCCTCAAAGAACTAAAAGTAGACCTACCATTCTATCCAGTAATCCCACTACTGGGTACCTACCCAAAGGAAAAGAAATCATTATATCAAAAAGACACCTGTACCTGAATGTTTATTGCAGCACAATTCATAATTGCAAAGACATGGAATCAACCTAAGCGTCCATCAACTGAGGAGTGGATAAAGAATATGTGGTGTATACACACACACACTGTGGAATACTAGTCACTCATGAAAAAGAATGAAAAATGTCTTTTGCAGCAACTTGAATGGAACAGTAGACCATTATCCTAAGTGAAGTTTCTCAGGGATAGAAAAACAAATACCACATGTTCTCACTTATAAGTGGGAGCTACACGATGGGTATATATGGTCATACAAAGTGGTATAAAGGACATTGGAAACTAGGAAGGGAGAGAATGGGAGGGGGGTGAGGGATCAAAAACTACCTATCCGGTACAATGTACACTATTTGGGTGGTGGGTACGTTAAAGCCCTGACTTCGACACTATACAATTCATCATGTAACAAAAAACACTTGTGCCTCTTAAATCTATCGAAATAAATTTTTTAAAATTAAAAAGTAAAAATTTTTTAGAAGTCCCGTTTCTTAATGTGCTCTGTAAAAGCTTTATCTACAGGTTTCACTTGTGATTTCACTTTTCTTGGGGTATTTCTGTTTCTCTGACTTAGTTTTTCTTCCCATTTCTACACACACACACACACACACACACACACACACACACATTCTGGCTTCTCTCAAAGTGAGCAGCTAAGCAGAAAACATCATTCTGTATTAGCCAATGGTTTTTCCCTTTTTGCATTTAGTCGTCAACTAACATGTGTAAGCTACCTACAAGCCTTAAATTAAGAACGAGGAAAGCAGCAATTTAGGGTTAAGTCATTCTAAGCTTGTTCTCTTTGAATCTCGTTTTCCATTTCAGTAAATACAGTTTTCCTGATTCAAAAACAATTCCAAAATCTTCTGTGGATGCAGGTGTATGAGGTGTAGTTGCCAGAATGCACAGGTGCAAACCAAAGCTTGTCAAGGAGCAAAGGCACCCACCCCCATCTTCCTGCAGCCATTTCCATAGATGTGTGTTTTAAAGGGCATCACTGATCGCTGGTGAAGATTGGTGATGGGTACATGGAGATTCCTTATATTATTCTATTTTTGTCTATGTTTGAAATTTTCCATAATAAAAATTAAATTTAAAAAAGGAATAAAGGTAACAAAATAAAGTCCCTCAGCACTGCTTTTGAGTCCCAGATAGCACTATATCATCAAGAAAACAGGATGGTGGAATAAAGCCTGTGGCCCACCAGGTAGCTCAGAACTCCTGTACCCTTTATTGTTTCCCTGTGAGCAAGCGGTGCACTGTCACAGATGTAAGTGACCCACCTTTTCGCTCCGGAGCACACACCCACTTCCTATAGACCAGCATTTGCAAGGCAAGCAGAATTGCACTTCTTATTCTTCGTTGGCAAATACTGCCCTAAGACAGTCTTCCAAGTTCGGGTCTAACTAAAGTGAACAAGATGACAGGTGGGAGAAAAAGGAAACTAACAGTTATCAAGTTTCCTGGCTAGCCACACCCTCTGAGAGGTACCTGGGCCACAATACTGTAGATCACGCTCACATTTTCCCCTGAAACAGACATTTAAGACATACACAGCACACGCAGGGATGGCCAAGTGTCTGGGGCTTGTAGCTGGGCAGTGAGGAGGAGGTTGGGAATGAGCCCTCTGTCCCAGGGCTCCTATTTTGAAAGCCTCCAATTTGGACTTTTGATCTTCTCTTTAAATGAACTTAAACCTATGATCATTGCATTTCTGTGTGTTTTACAATTATTAGTTTTGTTAACTGTAAATATTTGAAATATACCACAGTTTCTTAACCCATGTTTTGGCCATGCTTGCTTTTTAATATATTGAGAGTCTCAAAAGAAAAACAGAGCAAATAAACAAAATAACAACAAAAAAAGGAGGTGGCCTGCGCCTTTCTCTGCCTCTAAGAGGCCCTGCTCAGAGAAAAGAGGGCTGGTTTTCTCCATAAATAGAAAGAAGTCACTGACATTTTCTTCCTTTTATTTCTACCTCTTCTTCCTGCTGTTTTGTCATTTTTCTGTTTTCCTGGGACTGCAGAACTCTTTCAAACTAAGTAACAGGGCAATATATAAAGTGACCAGTGAGAACCATGTTATAGTAAAAAAAAGAAGTAAACAAAACCTACTTTGGGAAAATTGGGCAATGGTAGAAAAAATAATTTTCCAAATTCCAGAGAAGAGCACATGAGAGCTTAATAACTTTAATATTTCCCAAATGTGACCCAAAAAAGAGCCTGGAGGAGGAGGGTGCCTCAGTCGCTGTGCTTGAGACATCTGTGACGCATCAGCTGCCGAGCAGACTTGTTCTTCAGGTAGCTGTCGTTAGCTGACAGCCTGCACCTTTATAGACCTGCCCCTGCTTCCTTCCTTTCCCCGCAGAACGCTCCCTTTGCTTCTGAAGTCTCTCATAGTCTTCTTAGTGACATCAGAGAGTAAAATTATTCTTTAAAAAATCCAGTTTCTCATTACCACAGGTGGAAGGGCTGAGAAAGAATTAAAAGTCCACATATTACTGAATAAGTCATATTGTATTTTTGTTTTTGTTTGTTTATGTTTGCCATCTATTTCAAGACCTGTAGTCTTGGTTGATCAATAGTCAGTCTTGCAGGGAGAAATGGCCAGGAATTCAGAGGAGCCTTATTAGTTCCAAAGCTCTAATTGCACAGCTATGCAAATCCTTGAAAGGGATACAAATAGTTTAACAGCAGGCCCAGGGGTCCCATTCCTGGAACTGCATCCTGGAATGTTCTCAAACGGAGAAGTCAACGAGCTGGGATGTGACTAGGAAGGAGAAGGCAGCGAGGAGAGTGCCTCAAGATGGCAAACTGCCTTCTCTATCCGGAGGTGTGAGCTGTGAAGTCAAGGTCACACCAGAGGCATGCCCAAAGCAGGCCTCCAGCTTTTGGAGGGCAATCCTCCGCTCCCAACATAGGCCCTGACAATCAGACCAGGACTTTGAAATTCAAAGGAACTCCAAGCACCTGATTTGGGCTTCTTGAGTATTACATATAATGATATAATGATAACAAACTTTTATACAGATAAATTTAAGGACATATAATATGTTCCTATATTATTATCATTGATTAAAAAAACTGAAATTCAGTTGTCAGTTTATTTGGAATAAAGCGGGCCATATATACGTCAGCCTCAATCCCCTTGAAATCTTAACCGAAGCTAAAGTCAATTAGGAATTTGCATAATTGACACTGAGTTAAAAAATAATAATAATAATGAAAATCGCCCTCCTCCACTGCTGAGTTTTGGTCCTCATTATAGATTAGTAGTTTAGTCAGTTGATGTGGAAATGTTCCTTATTATCACAGTTTTATTGCCTACCTCGTTACATCTGTTCCAAAATTCATATAGAAATGGCCAGACATTTCAATAAACCAGTATGTCTTGGAATTTTCATATAGTTCCCAATGCACTCAAATCTGGATGGAAAGCTGGTACTTTTAAAATTTACAATCGCACAGACTGAGCAACATCTGGATAGCTTTGCTCTATTGCTTTTCCTGTTCCTTTAGATTTAGACTCAAGTTATGATGTGCATGAAAGGCCAACAAACCTCGTGTGCGGCAGGTGTGAATTGAGGCTGACAAAGACCTAATACTATGTTCAATTCACTTCGATACAGCTTTTTACAAAACACATGGAACACTGCTTCTGCCCTTTACCAAATAGTTGAACTGAAAGGGAAGACTACGGAGCAAGGGGAAAGGAATATTTTTAGGAATGGAGAGAAAGAATTTGTTATCTAAACTAGGATCCTTGAATTAATTATCTCTCATCACATCCCTTGTTAGTTTGCACAAGACTGTGTGTGTTTGTGTGTTTACAAAAGACCAATTTCTAACATGTGGAAAGAAACAACATCTAGAGTTCCCAACTAAAGGATCTGCTTTCCAATTTGATCCGTCTCCACGCTGGATTTTAGAATTTCCTTTTCGGCTGTATTAATGAGAGACAAAGGAAGAGGAGAAGAGAGCAAGGAAAAACAGAAGAGAAGAAGGAAGAAAGTTGCTTTTGCCATGATGTGTATGGGCAAATGTAACTTTAACTAAATACTTAACTAGTGACAACTTTGTAGTTCCTGTGAATCTTTGTAACGCTTCCTATAAAAGCTGCTGAAGTCTCTTCTTTCAACGAAGCATTATTAAAAGTCATATTGGAATAGCCTTGCATTGGTGCTTTGCTTTAGGTTTAAGGTAGCCAAAGTGCTATTTTGCCAGAATAGGTTAGATCAATCTGAATTTTCAACCTGACCTTCCCCTCACCCCTAATAACTTCCTGGTTCCTTGGTCACAGAGTGATTTATGAGCAAGAACAAAGAATGATGTGTCTATCCCAGCAGCAAGGGAAACTAGAAAACTTATTAAGGGGGAAAAAAATGCAGAAGGAAAGAAAAGGGAAGAAGCCAAAGAGAAAATACTAGTTTCAGAATGAAGTACCTCCGATTCTAGGCTGCTGTAATTACCTAGTCACTGAAGAAATAAAATGTGGAGATCCATTTTATAAAAAATCAATGTTTTAAACAATTTGAAGAGCTCTCATAATTTTAAATCTTGCTACAACGTCCGTGTTCAGAGCTCTGATCACCTTTAAAGAGGAGGGCTCTAATAATTTTCAATTGTTCTTCACTGGGAAGGCTCCAAAGCCCCATTCTCTTCCAAATGGAAGCAATCTTAAAACTATGAAGCACACCGATAATTTTAAATAGCTCTCCCCCCACCCCGCACCCCTTGTCTCTTTATGACCCTTCTTTGTCTTGTCTCAACTTTTTAGACAAATGACTTTCCCAATTTTAAATCTAAAAAATTTTTAAATTCACAATTGCAAATTAACCCACAATAACAATGGATTCTCTTGTGGCTTTTTTTTTAAAAAAAATAAGTAAACATAACTTTTTTGTAGATTAATGGTAACAAAAGTATAGGGCTTTATTTAGGAAACCCTCCCAAGAATGTTTTTATTTAGCGCTTGCAAAAAATGATGTAAAATTAATGAATAATTATTTGATTATTTCTAACCTACAATTCCATAAGGAATACTATTTTATATTGAATTCCAGTCTCATTTACAAAGAACCTTCCATAATTAAAATGCCTCAATCTTCTTCAAATTAGAAAAGCAAATTGTTACATATCATAAGTAGGCGCCTTTCTGTTTAATGACAGTCACTCGGATGATTTATGACACACATTATTTTATATCAAAGTACAATGAAATAGGCATTACCAAAGGTAATCTCCATAATGTCTGGAAAGGGATCAGAAACCTCAGCGCAACAATGAACGCAGTATTTAAAATGCAAAACCCAAAGACATTATTATGGTTTTGATTTCTTATGGCACAGCTTCGCCTGATCAGTTATATTACCAGCACAGCACAAAGGGTGTTTGCGTATGAATGCTGCTAAGATAACAGACGGGAAAAATGAAATATAAAGTCAATTTTCATGCAGAAATTGTTATCAAAGGGATGATAAAGTAAAACTGTATAATCACAAGAAAAAACAATTGATGAAGAACAATCGAAAATAGATCAAGTCAACTATGTCTGATTCTGGCTTTTAAACCCTTGTCCTATTAAAATATGTACTAAAGTGTTAAGATAATGTATAAACAAATCCAACTAGAGCACTATGTTGATTATTATTTAGACACTGCCTTCCAAGATCTCTCTTTGCAAATGAAATTTAGCAGCAGCTTAAGTGTGCACATCATGAATGGGGATGAATTTTCATCAAGTTCAGACTCCTAACTTAAATGAAAGAGAAATAATTGTGAGTTTTAAAACTCACAGTTGCTTTAGCATAGAATGTAATCAGCAGGCATCCCGGGAAAAAGGAACACACACACACACACACACACACACACAGGCACACAAATTCTTTTAACATGCACAAGTGAAAAGTCGTGATGTTGGGGAGAATGTGACTCCCTAAACTTTATCCTTCTGGAATAAAATATAAATAATGCCCAAGCACATCCTGCATTAAAGGGCTCCCCAAGAGAATAAAGGCCTCTCCCCACTAGGATGCTGTTTATCATGCAGTTTGCAAGCAGAAAGGTGGCTCTTTCTAATTCTTTTTAAGACATTTTGCTTGGGGCCTTAGAAATTAAACGGAGAACAGCAGGGAAGGGGTTTACTGTTTAATGCTCTTGGTTGTAATTTTTTAATTAGCCATTAGGAAGATGAAGGCAGGTTCAGACAGGGATGAAAAGAAAGACTTGGAAGAAATATGGCTTTCTGCAAAGAGCCCGTGGAGATTACAGGAAAGACCCGGGTCTCCAGAGAGGTTCCCAACACAGAAGGAACTCGCAGGCCACTTCCTCATGTCCCTTGGGCAAATCTAAACCTAGCTGTTTGAAAGCTTGGGGTTTAACTGGATTTCCTAAAAGATGTCATGTCTCAGGCTCAGATTCTTACAACTAAAAAAAAGGAAATGACTGGGAAAAAAGACAAAAATGCTGAAAGCACAGATGTGGCTGATCTTGGGGTCCGAGAGCCTCTGGGGGTGTTTACACACGCCTCTCCACTTACAGGAGGATTCAAGGGATGAGAAGACACCGTACTTTGGCGACAAAGAGCCTTGGCCTGTAGTTTATTCTCTAATGACAAGACTCGGCAGGATAGTGGGAAAAGGCAGGGAGAAAAATGCAAAAGACAAGGGGGACACTGGAAGCTGGAGGGGATATGACTTTGTAAATAGTGAGTCAGGTCACATGAATTCAAAGGCAGACCTGCCAGAAATCCTGAATAAAGACACAGTCCCAAAAGATGGAGCAGGGAAGACATATTATTTGCATTCACTTCAAGTCTTGAGGTGATTTTAAACTGTTAAGAAATGTGGCAAAAATATTGAAATGATATTAACAAAGGAGACTCCAATATTTTTAATGGTTGCAAAAAACCAAAGCTGTATTCTCTGTTTTCATCATTCATATCTGCTCCTTTTATATTTCCCATCTCAGAAATGGCACCATTCATTCAGTTACTGAAGAGTCAACTCCACCCTCATCTTCTCCATTTAATCAGACATGAAGTCCTGTTTAAGAAACTCCAGCGTTCATCTCACACCACCTTCCCTGCTGAACTTCAACCTTTCCTTGTCTCTCTCCTGGACAATTGTCCTGGCTTTCCAGGTAGGGCCCTCCCCCAAGTCTGTCTCCCACCACCCCTCAATCCAGCATCCACATAGTGACCAGAGGGAATTTTTCTAAAATCCCATCCTATTACCTAGAGATTCTGATTCAGTAGATCTGGGATGAGACCCAGGGAATATGCATTTTTTAAACTTCTTGTTATGAAAATTTTGAATTACACTCAAAGGCAGAAATATGAGAAATCAACCCCTATTCTCCAGGTTCAACAACCATCAACATTTCCCTATATCCATTCACTCCTACTTTTTTTATGCAGGGTCCATACTCTCCCCTTTTTTTCTGCTAGAGTATTTCAAGGCAAATCCTAGACATTATATCATTTGATCCCCATAAATGTAATAAGAGTTACTTAATGTAATTAATACCCAATCCATATTTATATGTTTCTTAAAATATTTTTGCTTTTGGTTTGGAATAAGTCTGCATTTAAAATTCTTTCCAGGTTTTCTGAAGACTTGCCAGGTATGAGTTCCAATGTCCTGTAAGATAAAGTTGAAACTCCCTGCAAGGCACCGAGGTCCCCATGTGATCCAGAAGCCCTCTCTCCCTCCATTCCCTTTTCTTATGGCTTGCTTCCTACACTTCAACCCTTCTCATTGCCTCTCAGTTCCCCGAAGGTTTCAATGCGCCTTGAAACCTTTGAGCTTTTGCTTTCCCATCCCCTCTACCTGCAACACCTTTCCTTCTCTGCTCAAAACATTTTCTGTGTGAAGGCTTTTCTGTCACCCAATCCAACAGAGTCGAATATACCTTTCATTATGTTCCACTCAACTTTGTTCTTCAGCTAGCATGGCCTCTTCGCATTGGCTAGCTGCCCCAGGCAAATGTCACTTCAGAACAGACTGTCCTCTATAGTAACTGAAGATCCTAGGTTTTCAATAGAAAGTGGGCAACTGTGATTTGATTATGATATAGTATTTAGTATTTAGGCACAAAAGCTAGACTTGGAATGTAGTGACTTTTAGTTAGGGTGACCATATAATTTATCTTCCAAGTTGATAGTTAAAAGGAAAGGTGCTATTGATAATTAGGACATAAATGCCTGGGATTATCTCAGACAAACAGGGTCCTATGGTCAACCTATTCTTTAAGCAGTATGGTTTGAAAGGATGAGTGGATTCTTTGTAACTGGATAATTCCCCCTCTCAAGGTTTGGCCATCCTCAGCAAGGATCAGGCCGCAGGCAGCTGGCTCCACAAAGAACGGACCCAATGCCTGTTACTCTAGGCACTGAGGCAGCAAGATGTGGAGCCAAGCCTACTGTTGCACCTACTGAAATCTACTACCAGAAATACACTCTTTGTATTTCTGTCCAGATTAGACAGGAAGGATCCAATGTCCGGGGGCCCTGCAGGGTGTTAGAAGTATTCCATCCACCCTGCTCTGGAATGACTGAACCTGTAAACCTTCCCTTCCCTCTTTGGGGAGGGATCTTACCCTTTCTTCCTATTGCACATCCAGGGGATAGGAGATGGCAATAAATCTTTCCTACCTTCCACAGTAAGTTCTCATTTTTGGGTCAAGGCCTAAACAAAACAAGAACATGATCCTGGCCCCACTTCTGTGGTCACGCTGCTCCTCTGATTAGGTTCCCCTGTCGAGCAGCTCCTGTGCCACACGGGCACTCCTGGTACCTCCTCAGCCTCCTCGGCCTCATCCTGGGAAGAGAACAGGGCCAGGTCTGTGATGCCGGACTGGAGGTGGCAGCATGAAGAAGAATAAGAGATGCAGGGCAACAGAGTAAGCCCCATGGCTTTTCCACCCTCCCTGCTACCGTGTCTCCCTTACCGTGCCTCCCCGCAATCCCGCTCCATTGCTGAAGTGCTCCAGATGGCTTAAGTCCAGGTTTCCTTCTGAAGTATGCCCAAATCTCACTTGAAGTATACCCAAGTTTTCTGGAGGAGGAAGCTTGTAATAATCTTGTGGCAGTTATGCTGAGATAATCTAAGTGGACCGATGTTCTTTGCTAGCCCTTTTAATAATTTCCGTTTCTTTGAGACTTTAGTTTCAGTGGCTGCATCTCAAATGAGTCCTTGTTTCTGGGCCCTAAGGATAATCTCCATGGCATTATATAAGGCCAATTTTTTTATAAAAATAATACTTTTCTTGTAGAAAATTTCAAACATATATAAAATAAACCATATACTCTAATGAAGCCCACATATCCACCCTAGTTTCAACAATTATCACCATTCTGCCATTCTTCTATCATCTGTATCTCTACTCATTCCCCACTCCCATGCAATGATTATTATTATTTTACAGTTTTTAAGTAAAATTATATACTTTGGAATACTCACATTTTAACAGTACGATTTTTACAAGTGGATATATCCATACACTGCTTTTTTTTTAAATTGTAAAAGTCAAGAAGTGAAAGTCCCTCTACCCTGGGCCCCACTGTTTATTTTTTGTGTGTTTTTTTCAATACCTTTCCCTTGATAGAGTTATACCAACATATCTTTGTATATAAACACATTTATACACGTATATGTATTTTTAATGACAGTGCACTAATATATGTTTCTTTTTAGGTCAATGCTTATTACTTTTCCTCCTTTTAATAGATATATAATGTTACCTTATATGGAATTACCATATTGATTAATCATTCCCCCATTATACAATTAGATTTTTTTCTACTTTTTGTTACCATAGACAATGGCATGATGAATATGGTGTATGTATATCCTTATGTACACCTTATTATTCCTGTATGGTTGAGTCTCAGAAATGACTCTAAGTCATTTTAGTGTTAAACTATAAAGTCATTTTTTTTCTCAAGGTGATGTGCTTGATTGTCTTCCATGAGAGTCTTCTGGTAGTAGAAGTTTTGTGCCATGAGATAAAAATTATGGGACTCCATTATTTGTGCTTAGTACATACTACACAAATAAACATTATATGCTGTTGAAGCTGGTGCTGTGATTTTAGGGAATGAAAAAAAAAAAATATATATAGTCCAGGGATGGCAAAGAAGTTTCACCTTCTGAGTCAGATTTGACCGATTGCTGGCTTACACTGCAGCACTGAGAAGAATTTAATGGGTACAACCAGGCTCAGACACAAAGTTACACTTGATGAGCAGTAACTGTCCTGGGTTTATGTGCGGAAAGTTTGAGTTAAGTATTGGCTATCCTTGGTATAGAAAATGAGCCTTAAAGCAGAAGAACACTTTAGTTACATCAATTTTTTAAATTATGAGAGCATATCAATAATCCCATTCCGTGGGCTATTTGAAAGTTTACCCAGTGAAGTGTTTGAGGGTAGCACTATCCTCTTCCTAAAGAGGACATATATGGAGAAATGGACATGGCTCATACATAAGTGAGTCCTACTTCTGAATTTTTTTCTTTTAATTAAAAATAAATCCATGCTATTTGCAGATTCTTGTCAAATTAGGTTGGCAAGAATAGAGTCTGAAATCGATCAATTCCGAGTTACTTGGGTGTTAAAAGTTGAATGAACCAGTTGCCTCAAGGGCAGAGGGTAACATAACCCACTGCGATTTTGCATGTTTTGCAGTCCAAGCAACCACTAACAAAATTACACAATGTTGTTTAAAAAGCCTCATTGAAAGGTTGCCATGAGAAAAAGTAGAGAAGGGATTTAACAAGTTTTTTGAGATCTCAGGAAGGGTTCTTTCCTGCTAGGGTTGATGTTGAACTCTAATGTGTCTGCATTTCATTCTAAGAGAAGAGATGGGGAGACAGAAGAACTTGGAAATTTGAAGAGGTCAGCACCAACCAGGAAAGCCCCAACCCAAAAATGGCTGCTTCTGCAAAAGTGGTGCAAGATAACATGCCTTCTGCTACCAACCTAGCATAGATTGCCATGTGACATTTTAATAGAGGTATCTATTGCATTTACTAGCATAATTTTGGCTTTCTGCTTGGGAAATATTTTGCTACTAAATATAAGGGTAAGAACAGCCAAAGACTTGGTCTAAAAGAATGAGGTTCTTTTATTTTTGACAAACAAGGTCCTGGACACCGTCTTGGATGCTCTGGCCAGGCATCAGAGCACTGCCACGGTGAAGGTTGACCAAAGCCAGCTCTCTGTGGGTGAGAGGTAAGGAAATGGAAAATACAGAAAGGAAAAAATATGTCTACTCCCTCTCAAAGTCAGTTTGGGAGTGTATGTATTGGCATATATAAGTTCTGCAAGAGAGCTTGAATCCACTAATGCTTGCCAGGGAACCCCGATTCAGTGTTCCTACAGATTCCTAATCTTCTAACTCAGGGGTCAGCAAACTATGGCCAGTGGGCCAAATCTGATCCTCTGCCTATATTTATGTGGCCCACAGACTAAGAGTGAGTTTTGCATTTTTAAATAATTGAAAGGAACATCAGAAAAAGATTATATTAAAATTATATGAAATTCAAATTTCAGTGTCCATCAGTAAAGTTTTGTCTGAACACAGCCACATTCATTTGTTTACATATTGCCTATGGTTGCTATCATGGCAGACTTCATAGAGCAAATGGTCCTCAAAGCCAAAAAACATTTAGAGAAAAATACTGCTCTAATTCTACTCTTATTCTAATGCAACTGGTCCATGAGCTCTGCCCTGATTATCAGGTAAGGCAAGGTTGGATTCGAGGGCTCATTCATTACCCAACCTCCAGTTGCCTTTCCCAGGGCTCATAAACATTAAGCTCTTTAGTTTTTTCTCTCCCAGTGCATGGTTCTGGAAATGTATTGATCTGCCTTCTTATTCCAACATAACACTAAAATGTCTTTATATTATGTATTGTGTATTTTATGAAATTTGAATAGTATTAGTGTCACATACATACTAGATTTCAATATAACAATATGAAAAGTGCACATGTGACTTTACTTTTGTATCACATTAATACTAAGCTACACAGTGGCAATATTAAGCTAATGTGACAAAATGATGCCAGTGTAAGACGTGAAACTGCTAATATCACAGCAAGTTATAAATGCCTTGCGATGGACTCTCAAGAACAGTGTGGTTAAACTTTCTCAATGTTTTTCAGACTCGGTTGCAACCCCAGTGACAAAAGAGGATAAATTCCCCTGGCAAATGTTCGTGCCAGGCTATAACAAGTTTGGGTTTCTAGCTATGGCGCTGGATGTCTTTGGAGAAGCCAGAGGCATTCCAGGAAAAGAAAATCTATGACTGAATTAGGGGACCTGCCTTTGGTCTTGGTTTTAGCAACAATTAGCTGTTTTATTTCTGAAATCTTAAACTCTGGTATCCCATGCATTGACAACAAACTCTCATTTTTTTTGTCACCTCTTTTCTTCTCATATATTCACATTTTTCACCTTCTCACCCCAGCAGAGCTTCGAGCGCAAACCCCTCTCCTTTTCCTCCAAAGCTAAGACCTCCCTCTTGATTCATTTCTCTCTTTGAAACAGAAATCCATCCACCTTTCTTTTACCATCCCTCCAATTTCATTGCCCTCTTGCTTTTCCATCCTGTGCCTGTCCTGCTCCCTCTAGTCTTTTGGTTTCTCTTCTGCACCTGAGATGTGGATACTGCTGGAGAAATCAAACCACCACGTGGATCGGTGCCCCTATCTACCAATGGTTTTCAAACTCTCCTGGGCTCTTCAATTGTCCTGCAGTTCTAGGAGTTCCTGCCCAGTCCCTCTCCTGGTCCTTGCAGTGGTTTTTTTCTAATAATCCCTTTTCTCTTCAAACCCTGTGCACCATAGCTTTTCCTCTTATTCTCAGCAAATATTCTTGCTTCCTACTTCACCAAGAAAAACAGCTCCCTCCAACACAAACTCCCTCAACTTGATGAATCCTCACCTATGAACTTATCTTTACTGGCCTTCATCCTCTCCTCCTTTCCTACTGTTTCCATGGAAGCATTGCCCCTCATCCTCTCCAAAGCCAATCCCTCCACCTGTGCCTGGGATCTTGTATTTATCTGGCACCTTGCCCCATTGGGCCTCCTTTTACCTAACTTCTCTTTTCTGAGTTCATCAACCTGTCTCTTTTCAGTTCACAGTGCCAAGTCTGCTCTGTATAAACAAACAAGCAAACAAATAATCTTTATTTGGCCCCAGGTTTTCTTCACCTTCCTTTCTTTTACAGCTAGAATACACTTCCTTTCTTCTTCACGTTCCCTTCCTGTCGTATTGTAACCAATTGTCATCTTATGTTGTCCTCATTCTTTTAGCTTAGGTCTCAAACAACCTCCCTGCTGCTAAAGTTAATGAATGGGTTTTGTGACCTTAGCTTATGGGAACTTTCGTCTGCACTTGGCATTACCGATCACACTCTTCACCTTGACATTTCTTCCCCGCTCAGTCCCTAAGTCTTCCTCCCTAGCATACTCTCTCCTGGGTCTTCCATCTCTGTCCATTCTTTCTTGGACTCTTGCAGAGGCTCCTCTGCTTTCCCCTTACATGTTGGTGTCCCCAAACTATAACCTTGGCCCTCTCTTCTCACCATGCGCACTCACCCTGAAAGACGTCAGACAAACCCTGAGGATGAACTGCCACTTTTACCCTGTGGACTCCTAAATCTGCCATCCCAGATTCTTTGCTGAGCTCCGTGACTACATATCTGAATGCGACAGGGCATCTTACCTGGGGTTTCCAACAGATGCCTCAAACTCAGCACAGGCAAAGACAAGCCTCTCGGTTTCTACCCCTAAAACTACATTTCCTAGTCCATCTACCCAAACATCCAAGTCAGAAATCCTGCCTAGACTCCAGCAGCTTCCTCGTGTCCTGCAGCAAGTCATCAGGTTCTTCATATCCTCCGTAGCCATCTTTTTCTTTCCATTTCTACCACTGTTGCCTCGGTTCAGGTCTGGATCAGCTTTAGCCTAGATTATGCCCACAGCCTTGGACTAGCCTTCCCCTCCAGTCTGTTGTGCCCATCATCGTCACCCTCAGCACTGCTGTGTGGGGGATCTCACAGGACCAATGGCACCTGAGAAGACATGACTCACCTGTTGAAATCCTCCAGTTGCCTCCAGTGGCTTTAGGAGTAGGATTTAAACCCACTTTGGCACTCCAGGCCTCTCAAAATCGGCCTCCGCCTACATCCCAGTGTCATCTCTCCCCTTCCGCCTCAGACACACGGCCTCTGCCTTGTAGAACTGTCTGTCAGCATTTGGTAATTTCTTGTGATTGCAAGGACCTGAAACTCTAGTTACCTCCAAGAAAAGAAAGGTTAGTGAGAGTTGCTTATCCACGGAATTGGTCTAGACATGGAAAGCTTTTAGGAGCTGAGGTTTTGTGTGTGTGTTTGGGGGGGCTGGGGGGCATGTGCACCTACACACACCCTGTTCTCCTCTCTCAACCAACTGGCTTCCTCAAAACTTTGTGACTTCATTTTCCCCTTGGGACCATATTACCTGTGCCTCAGTCTTTACAATCATCTTTCCTCTCAGCCTCTTGGTTAATTGGCCCAGGTCTTTGGTTGCTCATTTCATAAATCCCGATGGCTCTACTCTGATGGCCCAATTTATCCCTTCAAATGTAGGCCCCATAAGTTATACAACATTGACTGTTTGACAGGTATTTCGCCTGGGTCAACAGCCCCCCCGTCTGATCAGCTATTGCCAGGAGACCTGGTTCATATGGAAGAGTTTATTGCCTATTAATATAATAATAATAAATAATATTTATATAATTTTTATGTGCTTGGCATTGTTTATAAACACTTTAGATGCATTCATATCCATGTGATCTTCAAAACAACCCTAAAGAGTATGTTCTATTATTACCACCATCAGTTTACTGTTGAAGAAAATAAATCAGAGAGAGACAAGTGAATTGCCTAAGATCTTACAGCCATCACAAGGCAGAGCCAGGATTCACTCTCAAGCAGTGTGTGCTCTCACCTGCCACTTATACTGCCTTGGTATAGATTCCCTTAGAAGTGTATTGGGGAAGGGGAGGAAGTAACCAGACAATGATTGACACCTCTTGTTCCCCCAGGCATCATGCCCCCATTCCTACCTTTTTACTTTTACATATGGCTGGCCTCTCTACTTGAAATTCCTTTCTCTCTTTCATTTCAAGTGTGTGCGTTTGTGTGTGTGTGTGAGAGAGAGAATGAATGAACAAATACATTAGCTGCATAGCCTTGAGCTCATCATTTCACCTCTCTAGGTCTCAGGTTCCTCATCTGTAAGATGAAGAAATTGAACTGGATTCTTCAAATTCTGCAATCATGCAACGTTAAGAAAAGAACAAAGGCAACTCAGAAATCAAAGGTGAGGATGGTGCCATTTTGATATTCCTCTCATCTTGCAGGAGTCAGAGTTTCTGTTGTTATACTTAAAGGGAATGTGGACATTTTGGTAAATCCATAAATGTTTAATAATATGGATAGCTCCTTACATACAACACCCTAGCAAGTGTCAACCACTTGTTCAAATGACGGTACATGGAGTGGGTGCTGATCCTCTTTCCACAGTAGATTTGGGTTTGTCTCTAAGCCTGAAGCATCTCCTTTTAACTCTGTAACTTTAGGATTCTGACGAGGCCAAACAGCAACTCCATTCAATCAAGGCATGTATTCTCCTTGTTGAATCGGATCACTCAAGGCTGCCAACAGTCATCTATTGTGGTATATGGAAAGCCAACTTTTATATGAAATTAAATGAAAGCTTACAGGGGCTAAGGCCTTAACTGGAGACTCTTTTGTGGCTTTTCTTTTAGTGTATTATTTGTCAGATTTTTATAAGAACATTATTGCTTTAAGAAAAAAAATTAAACCCTGAGAAATTACTCTCAGTCTAACGAGTTCTTTTCACTGACTTCAGACATCATTAGGGAAGGCTATAGCCTAGGGCTGTGCATGAACTTTTTCTTCTAACTGTACACTTTATGTATAATTTAGCTTTCTTGCCTAAATTATTCAAGCAAATAGTGAGTGAAAATAATGGAGTTCACTGAAACCTTCCAGAGTATTAAAATAAAACAGTTTTTTATGTTGGTTTGAATTTTTAAGCTTTTTAATCATGGATTTCAAATGGAATACACATGCCTGGCTTTTCCTCACTTGTCCCCTGCATCTTTTTGAGAAGGAGAGAAGAAAGGAAATGAACTTTAGTAAATAATCTGTTAATTAATCACTGGTACTGATAACAGATCCAAGTTGAAGTAACAGTATTTGGAAACAGCATATCAAGTGGCCAAGGACAGTGTTGGCAGATGTTTTCAAAGGTAGATACTTCTTTTCCTCATTTCTTGTGAACAGGGCAGGGCTGAAATTGAGTGACATGTTTGAAAAGGAGAGCTAATCTGCTTAGTTTAGATAGGAAAGTACAGTAGCAGGATTTATTCTCAAATCATCCCAAATTTATTTTTTTTTAAAGAACTAAACACATGTTATAAATAATAATGTTTCATTTTTGATGTGCATGGTCTGGAAAACTCATTTTTTTTTATCCTAGATAACCCCAGAGGAAATTTGGAAATCATTGGAAGCATGTGATTTTCTGGTATATTTAATACCATTCCCCAACATGAGGATATGGTCCACAATTAGGAATCCGGTCAGGATATTTTGGTATGCCCACATATCACCTTTTGTCAATCAGAGATAAGAAGCAGCATCTATTTCCACTGAATAAAAGGAAATAGTTATCATGGCACAATGTCTTTGGAAACAACAAAAGCAATTACAACAACCAGGGGTGTGGAAGGGAAATCACCAATGTGCAGCAAAAGGCTTGAGATGTTAGACTCTGAATAGTCAAAGGAAAGCTTGGAAGTAATGTAAAGGAAGGGGCAATGGCTAAAGCTCTTTGCAGGAGAAAAAGAATGACCTCGAATAACAAACCTATAAGTTTAATTTATTGACCTGATTAGACACAGGAAAGAATTATCACAAAATCAATTTTTCAACACATAGACTAGAACAGGGTATTAGGTAGTAAGTGCTATGATATTATAAAGACTATTAAAGTTTCTTTCAAGCCTCTAATCTACTCCTATGATGGTAAAAAAATTCAGTAAACTGAGGGAAATTGGGAAATGCAAGCTATATTGGTTTTAATATGTTTGAACCTTTCCAACATGGCATTTTAAACAATTATCTGGAAAAATTAAATTTAAAATCCAATTATTTTATTTTAAGTATTGATCAAAGAGTCATCAGAGGTAGATTCACATCTTAGCTCTATCACTGAGGAATTGGAGGCAAATTATTTTACCTTTCTGGGTGCTGAATACCTGATCTGTAATATGAAGAAGTTGAACATAATTATCTTTAAGATCTGAGATTATTTAATTATTCACTTAGAAATGTCACTTACTGCATGTGTTTGCATAAGGAAGAAAAATAATGTCATGATTGGTCGTCCCATTCCATTCCCACTGGAGATGGATGCTCAGAGGTCTCATCCAACTGAACAAATTCTCAGATGGATCAAGTGAAGTGACAATTGACTTTAGTTCCCCTTGTTTGACCCTCTCCCTGCTTCCAGGCTTAGTTTGTTTTCCCAGCTCCCTTTCTCCCACCTTCTCTCTCCATCCTCTCCCTTCCCTCTGCAGCCTTTCACCTCCATATTTACTCTCAACCAACCTGAAACAGGTCGTTGCCTGGGGCCTCCAGCTCCAGACTTTTCCCTATATCTTCACCTCACATAACCCCTGACTGCACCATTCCTTGGCGAGCTTTTCCAGTGGGTAAAGCCATTTTTCCCTCTTCTTCAAGCCCAGGAACTGAGGACAGGGGCCGGGATGCATTTAGCTCTCCACTGCCACTTTAAGAACCTTGGGACCCTCACTGTCCCTCCACAAACCTTCCTCTAGAAAGTCCATGTGACCTATCTATAATTCCTCTCCAATTTTACCTATCATTTTCCATACTTGTAGTCCATTCATTCATTCTACAGGTATTTATTAAATGCCTACTACATGCCAGGTGCATAGATTTCAACAGCAGGGAAGCAGCCTTCCTTCTTAGATCATCTCCTGTTTTCATCCCCATGAGTCCTGCACCCACATACAAGGCTCTAACAGTGCCTTCACCTCCTCTGCTCCATCAGTCGCTTCTCCATTTTGGCTATGGGCAGGCCATGAAAATGGTCTCACCATTTCTCAGAAATATTCCAAATGAACGCAGAAATAATTGTCCTCCCTTCCTTCCTCTCTCTTACAACAGCTGCACCTGAACCTCAATCTCATCTTTCCCCGACCCCATTATTATCTTCTTATTTCATCTTCTTGCCCAGCTTGGACCTGGTGATCAATGCTTCTCTCTACCTTACCTACTTGTGTATTCATCTATGCTTTTGCTATGGCACTTAGAACAAGGTCTTCTATCTAGTAGGTACTTAGTAAATATTTGTTTAATTGAACTAAACTGAATAAAGTTGGAAAAAGAAATCCAGTAATAAGCACATTGAATAGAATACAAAGTATAAAACATGGCATCTAATGGTTCTTCTCTATTGTGTTACAAGGATTATGCCTTCAATATATCTTTATTTTGGTCTCTCTATATATACCTTTCTTTTACAAATAAGGATCTAAGTTCAGAAACTTTTGTATGCTTCTTTTCCCCCCTCACTTAAGGTTATATCACAAGCATTCTTTTATATTCATCAAATATTCTTTTACAATATGATTTAATGATCACATTGAGCATGTTCTAACATAAAGCTATACACAAAAATGCTTAACCAATTTCCATTGCAAAAACCACACAGATTATTTCCAGTCCTTCAATGAACACACTTATACAAAATATGATGTGGGGGAAGATGTAACTATTTGACTGTACAGAATATCATATATAATAAATACTAGATTAGAGGATACAAACATTTTATCGTTATTGGTATGTATGAAAAAAATACCCTCCAGAATGCCAAGAAACAGTAAGAAAGAATAATTGTCACATTATTATCTTTCTTTTGTTAATTTTCAAGTTGATTCACCAAAAGCAATGTATTTCATAAGATATTTTTTAAATAACGCCTTTATTGAAATAAAATTCACAACCAAAATATTCACCCTTTTAAAGTGTGCAGTTAAGTAGTTTTTATATAGTCACAGAGTTGTGCAAGCATCACTACTGTCTAATTTCCAGAACATTTTCTTTTGTTTTTTGGAGGCAGAGTCTCAGTCTTTTCCCCAGGTTAGATAGAGTGCCATGGCGTCAGGCTAGCTCACAGCAATCTCAAATTCCTGGGCTCAAGCGATCCTATTGTCTCAGCCTCCGGAGTAGCTGGGACTACAGGCATGTGCCACCATGCCTGGCTAATTTTTTATATTTTTTTTTTAGTAGAAACGGGGTCTCGCTCTTGCTCAGGCTGGTCTCAAACTCCTGACCTCAAACAATCCACCCACCTCGGCCTCCCAGAGTGCTAGGATTACAGGCGTGAGCCACCACACCTGGCCTAATTTCCAGAACATTTTCATCACCACTCAAAATAAACCCTGTGTCTATTAAGAGTCTTTCTGCTTCCTTCTGTCTCTCCACCACCCAGAAACTACTAAACTACTTTGTCTCTAAATAAATTTCCCTATTTGAGACATTTCATAAAAGTGAAATCATACATTATTTTTGTGTCTGGCTTCTTTCATTAGCATAATGTTTTCCATGTTCATCCATGTTATAGCATGTATCAGTACTTCATTCCTTTTTGTAGCTGAATGATATTCCATTGTATGGAAATATCACATCTTGCCTATCCATTCATCACTGAATGGACATTAGGGTTGTTTCCATTTGAGGCTATTAAGAATAGTGCCACTATGAACATTCTTGCACAAGATGTTGTGTGGGCATATGTTTTCCATTCTCTTGTATATAGACTCAGGAATAGAATTGCTGGGGCACATGGTATTCTACGTTTAACTTTTTAAGGAACTGCCAAATTATTTTCCAAAGTGACTGCACCATTTTACATTTTCACCAGCAATGTTCCAATTTCCTCATATCCTCACCAACACCTATAATTGTTCATCTTTACACAATATTATATTTTTAATGTTATACTCATGTGTGAAGTGGTATCTCATTGTGCTTTTGATTTGCATTTTTCTAATGACTAATCCTGCTGAACATCTTTTATGTGTTTAATGGCCATTTGTATATATGTTTTGGAAAAGTTCAATTTAAATCCTATTTTAAAATTGGATTATTTGTCTTTTTATTGTTTAATTGAATGAGTTTTTTATATAATCTTATTACAAGTCTCTGATCAGATATATTTGCAAATATGTTTTCCATGCTGTGGATTGTCTTCTCACTTTGTGATGGTGTCTCATAAAATACAAAAATTTTAAGTTTTGATGAAGTCCATTTTATCTATATTTTTCTCTTATTGCTTGTTCTTCTGCTATCATATCTATGAAACTTACCTAATCAATGTCATGAAGATTTATATTTATGTTTTCTTCTAAGAGTTTTATAATTTGTATCTCTGACACTTACATCTGTGATCGAAATTAAATTATCATTTATTTCAGAATATTTTTTCAAATAGTTTATCCACCGAGAACCATTTTGTGAAAAGAAATTTTCCTTTCCCTACTCATTTGAAATGCTACCTTTTCTCAGATATGATCCTTGAACACTTTATTTTCTTCCAGAGATCTGTTTGTCAATTCATGCACTGGTATAAAATCATGTTATTATTATAGAATTA
>NW_012138080.1:8062425-8124933 GCF_000956105.1 Propithecus coquereli
TATACCCATTTTTTATTACCAATTTTATTTGCCAGGATTTGCAGAACAATATTAAACATCAGTGGTGACAGTCGGCATCTTCCCTTGTTCCTGACTGTGATAAAAATGACTTTCTCATTTTACCCTCTCAAATGGCGTTGTCTCTTGATTTGTGTTAGATTTTACATGTCACATTATGGAAAATTCCCTCTATTCATAGATGCTTAGGAATCTATGATTTCTAAAAAACATTAATGAATATTCAATTTTAGCAAATGATTTTCAGTATCTGTAGGGATTATCATATTACGTTTTTTCTCTTTGAACTATTATATTACTAGATTTCCTATAGTAAAACATTTTTAATTTGTTTAATAAGCTCTATTTGTACATGTGAATCATTCTTTAATACACTACTAGATTCAATTTATTATTATTCATGAGTGAGATTGATCTGCGGCCTTCTTTTTGTGTTGTTTTGTCAGGTTTTGGTATCAGAAACGTGCTAGCTTTGAAAAGTCAATTGCAGTGGTTTTCTTCCTTTCCTTTAGAACAGTTTACATGTAGTGGGAATTTTTATTAAAACTTTTTGTAAAAATCACTTGGAATAATAATCTGGGTGAAGTCTCTTTCAAAAGTAACTCTTTGATAGCAGTTTTAAAGTATTGCTTATTTATGACTCCATTTTGGGTTACTGCTATTCTTGAGTCAATTTTGACTATTTGTATGTGCTAAGAATCAGAGAGATCAGAGGATAACCTCCCTCCAGAAATGGAAACTGTTTACCAATAAAAATCCCCTTCCTGGTAGGCTCCAAAACAATAAGAATCAATGGAAATCCTTACTAAATATAAATTTAATCAGCTTGACTTCTGTGTTGATTAGGATGACAAGCTGCTGTGTAACTGTGCAATCACTATCTCTGAGCCTCTGTTTCAGTGTTCCCCATGGTGGCTGGGTAAACAGAAATGATTCTAGAGCACTGAACTAAACAACTATCTCACACTAAATAATGCATGTAACAGAGGGTACAGTACATTTTTTATCCAGAAGAAATTACTGACCTGACAAACCAGCAAATATACGTGTGAAGTGTGTGGCAAAGAAGACAAAACTCAGACAGTGAGCACTTGGCCAATTTAACTCTCATTGTCTTTATCACACTCTTGCTCAAGTGTTGCCCTTCATAGCGATTCATCCAAATGAAATATTAAAAGTTTATTGAATTTTCGACAAGTACAAACTCTCCATACCCAAGTATGGCTTTAGGTATCAGGGGAAAAAATAACAACAATAAACTATGTTTTCCCACACACCTGGAATGCTTGTTGAGGAGGAGGGGGGAAAAAAAACTCTCTGCTGGTCTAGTGGACTACAAACCCATCTGAGCAAACTGCTTTGCTCAAACACTTGTCTTTTCTCTCCACTTTACAACTTCAGCTTTTAGAAGGTCCAAGCCCTTTGCTTACTCTGTTTCAGTCAAGAATTCAAGAATTCAAACTCTATAGTCTCTCTGTGCTTCTTTCGTTGTGCATAAGAGAACAGGACGTGGGATTATAGACAATTGAGGAAGCCAGGATTTGAGAGACTGAGGTTCCAGTCTCAGTCTGTAGTAAACAGCTAGGACTGTTGTCATGTGTAGTTTAAACTCTATAACCTTCAGTTTCCACATTTGTAAAACTGAAGAGATTATCCTTCACAAGGCAAATTTTGAAGTCCTTCTCAAGATGACAATCTTTGACTCAAGAAAGTGCTGTTTTAGAGTTTCAGTCTAGAGTTTCAGCCAACCACCAGGGTCTACCACTCAGACCACTAGTGTAAGGACCTGAGGGCAGCCACCTTCGAAGTGTGATTATGCCATAGTCTTGACTTCCCCCAAACCTTCTCTTAGTTAAATTGACTGTAAAAGTAACCTGCCTGAGTTCACCAACATGTGCAAACCTGTAAATTTCACATTTAAGTATTCCAATAAACTACCTGGAAGCCTCCTGTCTTCCTTCTTAAGAGGCTCATTTGCTGTGAAAAGCCCAAAGGTTAACCAAAGGTGAGTGAATGTTTGATACAGGTGGGCTCCTAGGCAGGCTCCTGAGGGGACAGGTGGAAGATACGGAGGGTGGGAGAGAAAACAATGTCTGCTTCTCACCGGCCTCCCAGTGACCTGGAATGGAGTTTATTTTGAGGGATGTGGGGGGAGCCTTTTCCTAATCTCCCTGTCTTGCAGTCAATCAGGGAGAAAAAGAAAAGCAGGTGTGCTCTCTCCCGCCTCCAGAGCTGCAACAGGAGAAGGGCTCAGACAAGCCAACCCTCTCCCAGAACTCCTTCCAGGACAATGCTATGCCAACTAACCGGGTTTCCAGAATTTTATTTTCTGCAGGTGCAATCAATCATCTCTTTTAAAGGGAACTCAATAGTTAGAAACTCATCATTGGACAGAAAAGACTATTTGGATCAGACTCTCAGCAGGTAGGTAAGATTCCTGTATTCATACATTCAGTCAAGTATTTACAAAAGGGCTAGTGCAGGGGTGGGGAACCTGTGGCTTTCTAGGTCCTTAAGTGTGGCCTTTTGACTAAATCCAAATTTTATAGAACAAATCCTTTTATTTTTATTAATACATTTTTGGTCATCTTTTATATTTTTATTTTATTTTTAAAATGAATGTATTTAAAATACCAAAGAATAAATAAGTTTCAATGAAATAATCCTCCCAGATTGACTAGCACAATTAGAACATTAGTCAGCCATAAGAGCTAAATTGACAGCTGCTACACTTATGATTTAGTTCTAACTTCCCCTGCCTAAGTGGCATCACTACCGCACAAGGCTGGTTGGTGAGAGTTTATGGGGTCGAGTACACCAGTCTGTTGTTTGCTTTTGGCAATCATGCACTGTGTTTCTGTTTGAAGTGGAATTTGTGAATAGTTGCACAGCTCAACAGTATTTTTTAATTCTGTCTGCTTAACAGCCCATCATGTCAAAGAAGACCAAGAGAATGCTGAAGGAAGAAAACCGATTTTTTAATGAGGATTGGGAATTGCAATATTATCTTGTTTTGCTAAAGATAAGATAATTTGCTTGCTTTGTGATACTGCAATAACAACGTTAAAGAAATTCAATGCTCATCAGCATTATAATACTCATAAGGACCACAAATATTTTAAATTAGAGGGAGAGGCATAAAAGGTTATACTGGAGAAATTGAAAGATGAAAGGCAAAAGGAAAGATGATTCTTTCAAGCAGCAATAAGACCTGGAAATAATGCCACTGAAGCAACTTATAAAGTAGCTTATATACTTGGGAAAAAAGAGAAGCCCTTTGGTGATGTAGAAATTATAAAAGAATGCATTGTCGAAGTTGTAGGATGTTTAGACTCCAATAATGTTTCAAAGTACAAACCAACTCTTTCGAGGAGAACCATAACTGATCAGCAGCATGAATTAGCCTCCAACTTAACAGAACGACTTCATGTAATACTTCAAAAGGAAAATATATATTATTCAGTCACTTTGGATGAATCAACTGATACTGCTGATTTGGTGAAGGTTCTATACTTCATTTGGGTTATAACAGAAGATTTTCTTTGCTACGAAGAGCTACTCACTTTGGGCACTCCTATGAACAAAACACAGGGAATAGATATCTTCAAGAACTTTCAAGATAAATGGTGTAAAATTGGACCGAATTTGGTGAATTTAGTGAGTATATGTACAGACGGTGCACCTTCCATGACAGGAAAATATGAAGAGTTTGTTGCACAGATTAAAAAAAAAGTATTAACAGATCCAGATGCTCTCATTTCTTTTCATTGTATCTTGCATCAGCAAAATCTCTGTGCTAAAGCTACTATTTTAAGTGACACTTTGCAACAAGTTATAAGTATCGTTAACTATATTTGTGCAAATGCAACACCGCATCATCAGTTTCATAACATGCTAAAATTGAACAATGAGGTATTCAGTGTGGATTTGCCATATCATTCTGAAGTCGGTTGGCTATCATGTATTAGCTAAAATTTTACCTCTGCAAGAACAAATAGTTAAATTTTATGAAGACGAGAATCAGCAATGTGAATTATTGAAAGAAGATTTCTATAGCAATACAGCATTTCTGTGTGATATCATGTCAAATCAAAATGACTTGACTATTTCTTTGCAAGGTAAAACTAAGTCTATATATGACATGTGGCAAAAAATCCAAGAGAGCTTTTTTCAAAATGCTTTTTTCAACACTTCTTCAAAAGGAAATTTTGGATGAACATTTTCCCCAGTTAGCAAAGGTCATTGATGAGCAGGATGATATACGCAAATCATTTAAAGAATACGTATTTTAGACCTAGTAACTGGAGAATACAATAAAAGGTTCACTGACTTTGAGAATCATGACATCACATTCAAATTAGCATTTCAGCCTCACGTAGTGGATATCACCAAGGCACCTAAAGAACTACAGATGGAATTGATTCCCAGTAGATAACATTTTAAAGTCATTGTTCGATGCTAAGAAAGATTCAGTTGACACAGGGAAAAATGCAGTAGAATACCCACACTTTCAGCAACATGCCCCCAAAATGCTTTCTTGCTTTTCAACTACTTATCGCTGCAGATCTACATTCTCCTACCTAACCCAAATCAAGACTTCCTTAAGCTCACAAATGACTGATACCCATCTAGAGGATCAACTGAAACTGCGGACCTCCCTGCTGCAACCAAATATTCAAATGTTTCCCAACAAAAAGCAGAAACAACGAAGTCATTAAAAGGTTCATTAACTTTCAAAATAACAAATCGTTTTCATTTTTGGAAAGTATTAAGTCATAACAGTTAGATTTTTACAAAATAATGTACATTTTTAAGTATTCTAATTGATGTTTCTTGAATATGGCCTTATTTTATTACAGTTAAATTAATGTGGCCTTCCAACATGAAAAGTTTCCCCACACCTGGGCTAGGATATACCAGGCAGTGCTCTAGGTGCTGGGAACGTAGAAGAAACACAGAGGGAACAGAGAGGACAGTCAAGATCCCTGCCATGATAGTGCCTATATAACAACAAAGTAAGCAGGCAAAAATGATTTCAGATCTTCTTATGTGCTACCTAGGAAATAGAACCAGGTCATAGGGTAGAGAGTACAGTGGAGTCAGAGTGGAGACAAGTTAAATGGAGTGATTGCTCAGAGAAGACCTCTTTTAATAACAATAGCTACCATTTTTTGAACACTCATATGTCAATCAGGTCACCTTTGTAATTTCATTTTATGTTTGCAACAGCCTTGTGAAGTGAGGGCTGTGATCCACTTTTACAGATTAAGAAACGGAGGTTCAAGGTCCAGTCCACAGCTAGTAGGCAGCAGAGCCAGGATCCAAAGCCAGACGTTTCTAATCGCAAAGCCCTGTGCTCCTGACCAACACGTTAACCTGGCCCAAGGAAGGAAGCTGCCTGTTGCACTAAAACAGTGGTCTTCAGTCTGCACATGGGGGTTATGCCTGGACCTAAGCCCCAGCAATTCTTATTTAATTGGTCTGGAGTACAGTATGGACATTTCACTATTTGAAGATAGCCCAGGGGAGCCAAGTTGAGAAACTAAATCAAGCTCCTGAAGATGCAGAATCATCCTATATAATGGTCATCCCTTGGGCTCCAGCCAGCCAATCATATTATTCCAAGAAAGTGCTTCATGTTCTCTTTCTTTTCATTCTTCAGGAATGCCAGGTTTGACCTCAAGGCTCAGGCAGACATACCATGCCTCAATCAGAAGCTGAACACTCCCTAGTAGCTAGGCACTGATGCTCAGTCCCATTGTACAGATAAGAAAACTGAGTCACAGACAGCCCAGTAACTTTGTCAAGGCCACACTGCTCCAGTGTAAGTAGCAGAATTGGAATGCAAATCCAGATCCGCCTTCTCATGTTCTTAACCACTAGCCTCACCTTTCTGCCTTTGGATCCGTCCTGGTTAAGAAGATCCAAAGAGAAGTCATTGGCAACATAACCTGAGTTCTCTGCATTAAGATGCCCACAAAACAGGCCCCTTGACAATTCTGTGGCCCCTACATTCCCCCAGAGGAAAATCTCAACCTTCAACTTTCTGCCAAAGCTGCCCTTTCCACCACAGCAGTTCTCTCTCTGCCTTCAGATTTATGAGACAGTTTTCTTAACTTTTATCTCAAAAATCACTTCTTTCCAAATCCTATTGCATGTAAACAATAACCATTTTGAACCTGAAAATTCTTTGTCACTTTCACTCATTCAGACGACAAACTTCAGTTTCACTAAAGATGAAGCTCTGAGCTCCCACGGCACATGGCATGGAACTTTACAGTTTATGAAGCGTTTCTGTTTGATCCATTGCCTCATTTGAGGTCCCCCAAACACTGAGGGTGAACAGAACTGATATTATGATCCTTGTTTTATAGAAAAAGAAACTGAGGTTTATCAAGGCCAAATAATTGGCAGAGTCGAGATTCAAACTTGAGTTCTCTAACCTAAGACCAGCTCGTTTTTCCCTACGTGAAAAGCACAAGCGATATTTTGTGTTTTAAGAGGTTTCACATTCTGTTAATCAGAACAAAAGCAAATAATTTGAGTGGCACTTTATAGTTCTCAAAGCACTTCCACCATCATTATTCCACTTTATCCTCGTGGAAATACTTGCAGCCAGCCTGAAGGATTGACTGCATTTTGCAGCGAGAAGCCTGAGGCTCAGGGTGGTTAACACATTTGTCCCCAGATTTTAACCTCTCAGTGGTCGTCTGCCTCCAGCACCAATGCTACTCTCTCTAAACTAAAAATTCACAATGCAAATTACTTCAGGTAATAAGTTATTCCTATGCCCATATACAATTTAACTAAAATAATCTAGGTAAACAAGTTTTAATGCCTTTGCCTATGCATAAAATAAATGTGTCACTCTAGTAGCTTCTTTTATTGCCTGGCAAATATTTACTCCCTCCTACCTCCTCCACCTCCATGTCCCACCCTGTTGGCCTCTGAATGGGTAGAGTTACACCCGCTTAACTTTGGGCTTGACCATGTTGCTTCGTTGGTCAATGGGATGTTAACAAATGTGACTCTGAGCATAGACACAATACATGCTTGCACAATTGGATTTGTTTTTTGTATGTCTTGGGTAACCGCTGGACCAAGAGAGTTCAGAAAGATCAGAATCACTCGGAACAGACCTTGACCCAATCAGCAGAGTGCAGCCAAGTCCAGCTAAAGCCAGCATAAATCAGCTTAAAGGGAGCACATCCACAGATGCACAGGTGAGGATAAATGTTGATTGTTAGATGTCTCTGACTGCTATGGTTACCTTGACTGAATAGGTTTTTTTGTTGCTGTTGTTGTTGTTTACTGAGCACTATTTAATCACAGTGCTAGCAACCTGGTAAATATTGATTTAAAGTAGTCTTCACAATGACAGAGCCCATGAACCATCCTCCTGGGTATCCTCAGTCCTATCTTCTGAGGATAGAAGGTTCTCTTCCAACAGGTAGAGTGTTACACCAACGTTAGACCTTACGAGCCACAAAATCAAGACCTAATTGCTCCTTCTGAGAAACGGGAATCAGGAAAGAATATTCCAACTTCAAATTCATCCAGTCTAAGGGACAAACCAACCCTGAGCTCTAAAAGAAACCAGATGGGATTTGGGGGTGTAGGGGCTATTCAACATGTACTGTGGTGTAATATGGGTCTAGAATTCTTGGCCCACCTTTCTTTCATGTTATCACTTCCACTAATTACTGAGTAACCCTTCGATTACTGTTAAACCTCAAACTTTGCTTACTCTTTTTTAAAACATAGTTCCTGAAGCAGAAAGAAATACGCAGCATCTACTGTCAAGAAGTCAAGAAGGCTTGATTTCTTTGTTGTAGGTGTTTTGATTTCTTTACTCTGCCACGTATGTTAAAAAATCACTCTCCCTTGAGATAGAAACCCTACAAATGTCTAAACTATGTAAAACCTAAGTAATCAGTGTCCCTGAGATGCACATGCATGCCTTTCCTCCTAGTTGTGTCCTGTTTACATCTTTGGGACTGGCCTTGTTTATTAAGCTTTTGTGCAGAAGAGAAAACTTATTCTATATGGCTAGCACACAGGACTCTACTAGGCTGTATTGAGTTGAAAAGAACTTTCCAGGATCCCAAATTCCATAGAGAAAGACCCCAACAACATGGCCTTTGTCCACATGGAGAGGAGTGGATTGTTGTGGCATAAAAAGGCATTACCATCAAGCCCAGCCATTCAAACATCACCCAGATGACTTCTAGACCTTGGCCTTGTATTTTTCTCCATAGGTAGGAACACCCATAAAAGAATACAGTCAGAAACACAGGTTACCTTGCAGCTTTAAGTTTGAATGATTCAAGAAGGGAGGTGACCCGATAACACCTTGAGGGCTCTCCTCTCTTGTTTTCCGAAATACTGCAGAGAGGCAAAAAGACAACTTCTTTCCTGGAAGCCTAAGGCAACAGCTTGGGTGAGAAGGTGTACACTCAACGCAAAAAAAAAAAAGAGGAGGACAATTTAGATTTAGTTGGATTATTAAATTAATTATGTAAGTATAATTATATTAAATCCTATAATTAATTACATTAAATTGCATAGCACATTGAAAACTTACCAGAAGGATAGAGGCATTTAAGGTACTCCTCTCTCAAGGGCAAAAAGGAAACTTCAATGAAAAGAAATATCAGCAAGAGATCTCTTTTCTTGGTTATGCCCTAAGATATCGGCAGTTTGGTTAGGCCTTTACAGCACCGTTGTCTCCTTTTACTAATAATAACAGCTAATATAAACTAAGCCCTGTGCCAGGCGATGTACTCAATGCTCTATGTGGATTATGTCATAAAATCCCCACTGTAACACTATAAGGTCGATATTACTATTCTTACTATCCAAGTTTGCAGAAGATAAAACTGAGGTCTACAGAGATTAAATTATTTCTCTGAGGTCAGACAATAACTAAAACAGTGACTGCAAACCATGCCACCCATTTGTGGCTTTACTGCCACACACAGGATTCCGCAGGAAGGAGTAGTGGGAGAAGGGGTGAGAGGCTGAACGAAGCAAGAGAAAGCAGACAGGTCAGCTCTGGGAGTTGAAGACTGTCCTTTGGTGTCCTCCTGGATGGAGTAAAATGCACTGTCATTCCTAGACAGGAAAGACAAAATGACAATTGTGAGGTGTCCCCTATGAGCCAAGTACTTTTCCCATTTCAGTCGTTCCAACCCTGTGAAGTAGGTATAATTACTCCCGTTTTGCAGGTGGAGCTAAGACACAAAGATTTGAAATGCCTGGTCCAGGGTCATGTGGCAGGAGAGGGTGGGGCTGGGATTTGCACTCTGTTCTCTCTAAACCCTTGTCCTTCTCCCACACCCGTGTGACTGGTAGGCAACATACAGACTCTGTAGTTACCATGCACTATGGATGGCATTGAGCAGGGCAAGTTTCTACCAAAGTAAAAAAAAAATGTTCATTATTTAAAAGTTTTTTGTGTTGAAAACCCTTCCCTATCCCTTACCTCAAAACAGCACTGGCTAAGTCTCTGAGCAAACTGATCTGCATTTGTGTCCTCCTGCGCTGTCTAAGTGCTGGGCACCGTGTGGGCTGGGGTGGGGAGTGTCGTGGGCGCTGGAGCTCCACCTCACCACAGGTGGTGGAGAGAGAACAGGCAGGCACGCATACAACAAACCCAGTAAGTGCCAGGCCTGAGGCAGAGCGGTTCACAGTGCTGTGGGGACACAGAGGAGTGTCCCTGGTCAAGAAGGGCTTCTCCCAATGGGTCAGAGAGGTGACTTTGGAGTCAGACTTGGAAAACTACCCTGGTCCAATGCATGTGCTGCAAGAATAATCCACAGGGCACAGAAAGGAGTGGAGCCCCTTCCTGACAGCAGGACAGGTATCAGGAGCGCACCCAGGCAAGAAATTACTCGTGGGAGTAATTGTGTGTCAGAAGCCAACAGCACTGGATCACGGAGGACACAGGAGGTGAGGGAGAGAAGGAAGACTTTCACTCTCCCCTGTGCAGTCCCAGAGTTAGTATCACCTGTTTCAGAGCTGGTGGAAAAACAGGAAGAATACGTGTGAATTTCAAAATATGCACTCTGGCTTCGAGGTTTGGGAGAGGCCGTGAGCCCAAGGGCTGCCTTTATGTAACATGATGTCTTCCAAACCGATTTAGCCACGTAACTAAGAAGCAAAGAGAAAATGCATCAGGGCTGCAGGAGAGGAAAGAGAAGAAAGGGACAGCAGCAGATCGTCAGAACAAAAGTCTCCAACTGTTTTTATTCTTTTAATATCTGGAATGCTAATCACGGAATCAGGCAGGGTGTTATCTCGAACCCACCTCCTCGAGGAAATATTAAGATTCACAAAATCGACATAATGGTTCTCCTAGGGATCTGTGATAGATGTCAACCTAGTGTGTGCACCATCACCTTTAAGTGCTTTCCCATGTTTTCTGACAAATGTTAAAAGCAGCTTGTGTCTCTCAGGAAGAGCAACTGCCCCTCTCGGGACTAATCGCATAGTCCTCGTGCGTGACAAAGAGGGTGCTGCTAGGGAATAAGAATAGGGGCTTAATGAATCACAAAGGTACATAATTTATCAAATAAAAAGAGTATGACATTTCAGAGTAAATTCCATGGAAAATGAATGCACTGTGTTTCGATGAATCAGGCACTGAGAATATTTCCTTAGAAACCAAGTCCATATTTTCATTAAGAGAGAGAGAGCGTGTGTGCACACTCGAGTGAGAGAGAGAAAGCGGGAGAGGGAGCGAGAGAAGCTGGGGGATTCAAGTGCACCAGTGAATTAACATCTTGTGGTAAAAACGCTGCCTGAGAAATTAAAATGATATTTGAAACATAAATCCCGCGTGCTAACAACTCTCGTTATAAGCACCCGCCAGAGTCAACAGGCAGAGTTTGTTTGCTAGGAGGTTGTTTCTGGAGGCCAATTCTTGAGTTCTCAAAAAACATCTGTGCAAATGCAGGGGGAAAAGCCACAGCACTAGAAGCCATCAGTGGTTAGGTGTGTTATAAATACATTATTACTTCATTGTAATGGCACACGGGCCTTGGCTAGACTGCAGAATGACCTCACCAGCTGTCAGCCCTTGAGTTACTCTCCTTGAATGAGCATTCAAGATACAGCAGCGACTCCGAGGCGGTGCAGTGTACACGGAGCAGTCGTCATTCGGAGGAACCAGGCACAAATTCATCAACATCCCACAAAGAAGCAGGGAGCCTTGGCCAAAACCAGAAAGGCTGAGGGATTCTTCTGTCACACAAAAACACCGTTCAAGCCAGCCCTGAAGAAGCTTTTTCATGGGATCTCCAAGCCAGCGGTCCCCTGGGCTTTTGTGCTCTGTCTTCCGTCTCAGAAAGGAGGCCCCAGTGGCCCAAAAGAAGCAAGTCTCCTTCCAAGGAATCTATTCCCGTGGTGGAAACTCAGAAACGCAAGCCGGCGCTGGGCGGCAAGGGCCCGAAAGCAGCTGGGCTCCTGGCAGAGGTTCCCTGCACACACAGAAAACCAAGAACTTTATTCAGGGGTAGACTTCCCGCTGCAAGTGAAGGAAAACACTTTGAAGATAAGAAGACTGCCCGCAGCTAAATGGAAAATGAGGGTGGCCAAGAAGTGTCAGGAGCCGTGGAAAAAAATGGGAAAAGAAGAGGAGACCTGGAGGTGGGCTGTCCTCACTTAGCTCAAGTTTCCACCGAGCTCTGGGCAGTCCTGCAGAGCGGCTGGAGCAGTTCAGAGTGTGGCCAGGCACCGGGCTCGGGGTGTGCACGCACAGTGCTGGGAGACAGCGTGTCTGATGTGGGTTTGGGGTCCGTTCATAGCAGTCTCAGGGTGACCCTCCCTCTTAGTGTCCTTGGCTGTTCCTGACTGGCAGAGAGTGACTATTGGAGAAGTTCCATGGGTGCGTGCTACTAGTACACGTCTGAAATCAGAGCACGGTGGGAGTGTGGCGGAGGAGAGGTAAAGGTGGGATTTTTATTTTTTTCAAAGGCAAAAGATGCTTCAGTCTCATGCTTTAACTGACACAAGTGTATGTGTGGCTCTGGCCATAGAAACCCAGAAATGTCATCCCATTTTGTCCCTAAGATTCTAAAGAAGACAACCAGACTGCAAGCCCTATGAAGACAGAGACTATGTGGGGGTTTTGATCATCAGGGTCTTCCCAGTGCCTAGTGAAGGCCTCAGCACACTCAGGGCACTCGAGTCGTATTTGTTGAATGAATGAGTGACCACAGCAGCCATGAGTGTCCCATGCTTCAGAAAACATACCCCGCCTGGCCTCAAGGTGCAACACTCCTCCAGCACAGCGGCCACCAGCAGGTCCTGTTGGCTAGCCTTTGGCCGTAAAACCTTGTCAAAAACTGAGGCATGATTTTTCAAAGGTGAAAGTGTTTGCATTGTAATCACTTGGGGAAAAAAAATAAGAATTTCATTCAATGAAAATTTTGTGCTAATGATTGAGGAAAACATACGGTCAAAAAAATTCAGCTTAACAAGTATTTTATTCATCTATTCATTCATCCACTCATTCGAGAAATACTGTGTACAACATAGAAGAGTAAAAAAAGAAACAGAAAATGTTCCTGCTTTCATGGAGCTTACATTTTAATGGAAGAGAAGAATAATGAGAAAAGAAACATACATACATATATTCTTTTTATATGTATAAAATATATATTTAAACATATTTTATATAGCAAGAGCTAGATCTTCTTATGACATAAAAGTGAGTTCTATGGAGAAAATGTAAGGGGGTAAGCAGATAGAGAGTGACAGAGTGGGCCACTTACTGTGCATGGGATAATCAGGGAAGTCTTAGAGTCTATAAGGAGAGGACATTTGATCTAAGACTTGAAGGAAATGAGAGATTAAGCTCTGCAGATATCTTAGGGAAGAAAATTCCAGAAGAAAAGGGTACGATGGCCCTGAGGTGACTATCAGGTCACCAGGACTCAGAGGGATACAGCTCGTACTCTGTCTCTGCACTTGCTCTCCAGGCCCCACAACCCAGTCCAGGTTTCCAGGCAAGGTGACAAAGGCCACACTTCCGATGCATTTGCTTCCTTTCTCTTCCTTCTCTGTCCCATCTCTCTCTTCGCCCCCTACACACACATGACACCCTTCTCCTTAACTGGAGAGCAGAATCACTCGTGAATATCTTGTTGTATAATACAGGGGCTAGGGTACCCTAAGGAGGTGAATGCCAAGAATCCCAGCTCTGGCCAAGGAAAAACACCCAGTTCCTGAGGTAAAAGCATCTGGGCATGGAGGAGAAGCCCCCAAATGTTAGCCCCCTTCCTCCTTCTTTTCCTTTCATCAGAACTCCAGAACTACTGCTAGTAACTGCAATCCCTTACATCCGTAAAAGCACTTTGTTCTTGTCATGTACTTTCATGCCATGGTTTCTTTTTTTTTTTTTTTCTTCGAGTCTCGCTCTGTCGCCCCAGGTAGAGTGGTAGAGGGCAGTGGAATCATTGTAGCTCACAGCAACCTCAAACTCCTGGACTCAAGCTATCCTCTCACCTCAGCCTGCCAAGTAGCTGGGACTACAGGCATGCACCATGACGCCCAGCTAATTTTTCTACATTTAGTAAAGACAGGGTGTCATTCTTGCTTAGGCTGGTCTCAAACTCCTGTCCTCAAGCAATCCTCTCACCTCGGCCTCCCAGAGTGCTAGGATTACAGGTGTGAGCCACCACACCCGGCCTCATGCCATGGTTTCATCTCTTCTTTACAAGCACCCTGAGAGGTGTACAGGGCACAGATTTTTACCCCCATTTCACAGAAAGTAAAACTGAGGCCAAAAGAGGTTACTGTCATATGGCACCTCAGTAGCCAAGTTGAAACTGCCAGGTACATTTCCTGACTCCTGGCCGCAGGTCCCTTCCTGTGCACAAAGGAGCTATGAAGTTCCTCCTAGAACCATTTCAGGTGATGTCTTCGAGGGGCCAAGGGAGGAATTACAATGCTTAATCTGAGAAGCTTTTCAAAATTCAAGGCGCTGTGTGAAAGCATGACCGCTGTGATGATGATTTGGGATTTAAATAAGAAATTAGTCCCCATACATACAAAGATGTTTGTCATTGTTCCCAGCAGTCTTAGTCTTGGCAAACGTTTAATGCTCAGTATCGTAACTATGGTAGATCTGGGTTGATGGACTCTGATGTGGTTGGTGCCTCATGAGCTAAAGTTGCCCACATTCTTTTTGGCCAGTAAATTTCAACATGGAGAGTCCAAAAGCAAATTGTTCCCTTGTCCTCCCACAACCATACATGGCAGGGGAGGTGCAAGGAACAGTATAATCCAAAACAGGCACAGATGAAGGAAATGGCAGCAGGACTGCAAGGTGTCTGAGACTTAGTGTCACGTGAATGAAGCCGCACAGTAAAGACACACCTTCCCAGGCCTCGCTTCAGCCAGACCACTGTGCTGCCGGTGTCGCTTGCCTTGAGTTCCAAAAAAGAGACCAGAATCCAAACCTATATGGCACAGCCACTGAAAAAAGGCTCCTTAAACAAAAGACTGGTCCGCTTGTGTTGATGGCTGCTGACAATTGTTAAATCCTCCAAAGACCTTTATAGGTAATTAGCAAGGCTTTTGTCTTTAAAATCACACTTGATTTAAAACTTATCCTGCGAAAGGAACAACAGGGAACAGAAAATTTTAAGAAAAGAATGGTTTTCCTCGCTTCCTAGAACATTTGGCTACTGTCAACAAGTTTTCAGGGGTTGGCTTAATCTGATGCTTGTAGAACACCATTTCTCAAAATAGATGTCTGTTATCTAATGTGAATGTCTATAGAACACTTAATGGAGGTGGTAAGGTGGATTTTATTATCTCCATTTTATGGATGAATTAACTGAGAAGGTTGACAAGAGCTATAACCAGAAACAGGATATTTGACACCTCATTCAGTTAGACATTCCACCGTGGCACTGGACAAAGTGTGTTTGGGCATACTCAAAATTCTCATGATAAAAGTCTAGCGCCGTGCTGTCCAAAATGGTCACCATGAGCCACATGGTGGCTACTGGGCTCTTGAAGTGTGGCTAGTTCAAATTGAGATGCTTTGTAAGTGTAAAATACACACCAGCTTTCTGAGACTTAGTATGAAGAAAAGATGTAAAATATCTCATCACTAATTTTATGTTGATTATATGTTGAAATGATAATATCTTAGCTATGTAGGGTGTATGTATGTACTTAGATATGTAGGGTTAAATAAAATATATTAAAATTAATTTCACTCGTTTCTTTTTCCTTTATTGACCGTGGCTACTAGAAAATTTAAAGTCACAGATGTGGCTTTATTATATTTCTATGGGACAATGCTCATCCTGACAAAGTACTCTGATATTTCTTTGGAAGGGATCATTTAGGATACAACTAGCCACTTTCTATTGCAGTGAAACTTTCCCAGCAATTGTACACCTTCCTCTCCAGCATTCTTTCTGTTCTGACACAACTGGAAGCAGGAACACAACAACGCACACTTTCACATGTTCCTGTGACCCTGTCTATTGAAAGAAGTAGCAGGCAGGGAGCGAGCTATGGCTACTTTTTATGTGAATAAATTGGGTAAAAATTGTGGAAGCAACAGCTCCATTTTACTTCTATTTCCTTTGGTGTCTAAACTTAAACAATCCAGGGATTCTCTATTACCAGACTCTCTTCTAGAATGTTCTTCCAGTTAACTTATTTTTTTCCCCCTGAACAAGAATACAAATCTCTATTGCCTGCCTCTTGGCCATCCTTGACCCTCCCAAGGCAATGTCTTGGAAAGCATCCATTGCAGAAGCACCGGGAATTGAGGACAAGGAGGAGCACAGATGGATGTTAGGATGCTAAAGTTGGACTCCAAGCCCTGGCTTGTAGTGGGCAGTGGTCTAACATGGTATTTACAGCTCAAGAAAGAAAAAAAAAAAAGCAGATTGCTTCCAGAAGCTGTGCATCTGCTGCCCGGTAAGCCTGCTGGTTTGACGCGCTCAGCAAAGTGCATGAAGAACTCTTGAACGTCACAGCGATTTGGTTAATTGGGTAAAGATAAGGGTTTCTGAATAGCAGAGTCAGTTTGCCATATTGGCCTGGCACCCAGGGACGTGTGATGAAAAAAAACTCGGCTGTCTGGATGCATCTGAACGCTCAGTTATTTCATAAAGCCTGCACTGTGTATTTGGAATGCACATTTGCTCTTATGAATAACAGTAATTGTTTGGCTTGGCCTGCCTTTGTGTGACCGCCAGCTGGCAGTGACTGGAACCGTGACACATGACACTCCAGCTGTGTCCACATGTTTCTGCCTCGCAGTATCCACTTATATAATTTGCTTTTTTGATCAACAGTTGAGCCGTTTAAGGGAACTCATCATATTACACATGCCAGCTACTTCTCTGCAAATACTTCTATTGCAATTTCAAAAAAAGATTTTCATTATTCCTTGCTTATTATGGTGATGTTGCGACTTCATTAAACATAGTGCAGTAAAAGATACATTCCTAATTGAACTTGAGTATTTTTCCCTTGAATACACATAATTACAAGACAATAGCTTAGCATTTAATCAAATGAACCATTAAAATACTAACTAATGATGGTCTCACTATGACTGACAGACCTGACCCAACTATCTTTAACTTTCCCCCCCTTCTCATTTTATTAGGCTTGCTATATTAGAAATTGTAATTAGGTTTGTATTAGCGAACTGATAACTACCTAGGTTGTGGTGAAGAATTTTATCTGCTTGGGTGTTAAAGTTTCTGTTGTACTACAATCTATTTGCTTCACAGAGATTTGGAAGAAGCAAGCAGAAATTGAACTTGACCCAAAATATACTTGTATTTTTATTACCTTTTCCTGTGAAACTGAAAACATTCACTTAATCCCTCCTTCCTGATACCGAAGAGTAGGGAACACACGCAGTCCTTTCAGCTCTTGGGAAAATTCTAAATTATGCAACTTTGGTAACTTACGGCACAGTCGGTGAAACCAGGCCATTGTTGTTGCCTAAAAACTCCTCTTTGACTTCTTCCCTTAGTATAGCTTGGGTTTCATCAAATCACCGAGTTCATCAAACGTGATAAAACATCAGAGTAACCGACCAGAGAACCACAGTCTTTACAGCCCAGAAAGACAGGTACCATGCAAAAATGATTCATGCTGCCTACTAGAGACTTTCTACTTGAAGGAGGGGAGAATTTATTTCATCTATTCCTTTAATACTCACACTGTCCTGGCTCATGTAAGCAGGCAGAGCCTTAGCAATATTGGAGGAATTAAATACAGTAGCTGTACAAAAAGCCCAGTGTGAGGGAGGGGACATGGAAAAGTCAAAGGTCTATTAAACTAGTTGTCAGGAGATTCGAGTTCTAGTTCAGGATCTGCCACTAACTGGTTGTGCTGCCTGCGGGGAAATAAATCTCTTACTTTTTCGTGCATCAAATGCCTGATTCTTTAAAAGGAAAAGAAGAAGAGGAAGAGGAAAAGAAGGAGAAGGAGGAGAATGAAAGAAAGGAAGCGGGGTGACAGAAAGCCTTCCTAACACACAGGATCGCTATGAAGATCCAGTAGGATAACGATCATAACAGGACTTAGACGAGTATAAGATATTCTATAAAGTCAAGGAATTATTAATGTTTACAGTATAATGGATTTAGAAATCAGATTTAAGAGATGTATAAGTCTTACTTAGGAATATACTTCATCCAAAGCTGGAGAAAGGTGAGAAGTGTTAGTTGAGTAAATGTTGTTTTCTTATGGGCATTTGAGAGAGAAAATCGAGTTGGGAGTTGCTTGAAAAGATTATTCTCAGCCAATCTAATGTCAACAAATGTGTGAACAGGAAGGAGCCAGGAACTTTATAGCCAATCCCCTTCACTGTACTTACAAAAAAACTGGGTCTTAGAGAAGAGAAGTGACTTGCCCAGGGCCACACAGCCAGATGACAGCAGAGCGAGGAAATCCAGGCCTTCTGACACACTCTGACTCCAGTCCTCGCTGCTGGACCTTGGGAGCAAGCACTCCATCAAAAGACACACAACGAGAATTAAAAGAGTTCCTATGGAAAATCGTGTTTCTGTGGGAAAATAAGAAGAAGTAAATGGATAAAGTGCCAGACTTTGGCACATGAGATCACAAGACAATAAAAAGCAGGATTAACAACCAGGAACCAAAGCTTGTCACATCTCGGGAGGGCTTTGATGAGCGGCATACCGGGATTTAGCAACTGGCTGTTAGGAATGGGGAAGAAGTGGGAAAAGACAGCGCTGGTGTTGGAGCTTTAACTGATCTGAAGGGGTGGTCCCATGGGGGAGTGGCCACCGGCACACGAGACTATAACAACAGTCCCCCGCCAGACACTTGCTAATATTTTGGGTATTTGGAGCTGGAGGAGGTGGCACAGCATAGCAGCAGCGTCCAGACAGCAGTGATGCTCGAGGTCAGGAAGCTGACAATGTCATGGTTCTGGGTGGTCCATCTGCTTTGGAATAAGACCCCAGCCAGCAGCTAGGGTTACCAGAAACAGGGTCCAGCTCTTAGGGGAAGAAGCTTGCAAGAACTAGAACTATTCTTGGCATATCCTGGGTACAATGTTGAAGAACAAGGTAAGATATCCATATCGGGGTCAGGTGAGCTAGGGTTCTGGGCAGATTCCGATCCCAGCAGAATGGCTGGGGTGCAGATGCTGGAAATCAGGCCAGTCCATTTCAGAGGGAAGAAGGCACAGGAGGGCTTGGATTATCTCCAAACCCACTTGGAATTCCAGGTTTAGGACTGGAGATGAGTTCCACTACTGTGGTTTGAGTCTCCCGAAGCACTAGTGCTCTTGGTCAGTGTGGCTGGCAGAAGACTACAGCTTGAGAGTCTACAGAGATTGCCACTGAAATGTGAAGAATTCAGGACCTAACATAATTGTAGCCATTTTTCTAAGTTATGCAAAAACCTAATTTTGGATTATTGTTTAGACTTTAATTAGTACGAGGGCAGAGATCATGTCTATTTGTTTGCTGTTACATGCCAGGTACACAGTAGTCATTCAGTAAATACTTGTGGAGAAAATGAATAAATATACAGACCACTCACTTCCTCTATTGGTCATTCCAACATTATTTCTCAGATATCAAGACCTTGTCCTGCTGATGGGCACCCTGATCGCTTTATAGAGGTGTCCAGGCCTGGCTTATAGCCACAGCAGACTCAGAACAGTGGTTACAGTAGCGAATCTTGACCAAAGTAAGCATGTGGCTGGGAGGAGAGGGTGTGTCTTTCCTTCACCACCTCTTTGTCCCTTTTCTTATTCAGAGGGTTCACAGAGCTTAAAGGGAACTCTGGGAGAAGAAAAAAAAGTTATAAGGAGAACAGAACACCAAACGCTGAACAATTGCACATTTTCTCTTTAGTGTTATCAAGAGGGAGATATCATGAAGAAGCAATAGTTCAGATTCAAAAGGCATCCAAAATGTCAGTGCCTTGTTTCATGTGGCCACACGGTTTAAGTAGCAAAATTCATTTGTTTATTTATATACTCCCTTATTAATTCTCTATGCCTCAATTTCTCCATTGTAAAACCAGGATAAAAATAATACCTATCTCTTAGAGTTTGTGATGATTAAAAGAGCTTATAGACACAAAAGATTAAGAAAAGTTCCTGGCACATAGTAAATATTCAATAAAGGTTAGCTCTGACCACTGTCACTATTATCATTTCCATCATCACCACCATCACCATCACAGGCAAATCGCTTGTTCAGAGAAGGCTATGAGTCCCCTGGAGACAAGTGTGGCACAGTTACCACTATTTGTCTGCCAGTTGGGATAGCGCTCAGCACATAGTGGGTGCTCAACAACTGTTTGTGGACTAGAACAATGAGTGCGTGCATGAAGTCCAGCTGAGACTTGACAGGTATTAATAAATAAAATGACAGAAAGGCCAGGTGGTGTAGAAAGGTATTCTCAATAAACGAAGATTTCAGTGAGAAAAGACGCAGGGTGGGCAGGTTTTAAGGAGATCGTCCTGTACATGGCTGAAGACCCTTGTATGTGACTGAGACAAGATGGAGCCCTCACGTGTGGTTAATTCCAAGAGAAGGAGAGCTTTGAAAGCCAGCTAAAATGGTTGGACTTTGTTAATCAGACTGCTCATAATTCTTTCTCACACCAGAAAAACAGTAAACACCTAACAAACCATGGCCAAGCTATATCTACGAAATTGTACAGGAGTTGCAATTTATGTGAACTGCAGTCACTAATTTCAGCAAAGGACAGGCCATTTACTTAAAAAATGTTTTGGGTTGAAAAATTATTATTACTATTTATTAGAAGAATAACGTGTGAATGTCTTAAAAGTATATCAAACAGGGACTTCCAGGTATTGCTTAGATTATAGGAAAGATTATTGCTCCTGCAATAATAAAAAGGAAAAAATGCATAATCTACAAAATCATAATTTTTCTTGACCTGTGAGAGAGCTGAGGTTTCAGGACAAACACCTAAGGACAGGCACTTCTAAAGAAATGTAAGGATGCAAACAGACTTCCCTACAGCAGAGCACAGGAGAAAGACAAGGCAGTCATCCAAGTGAGTAAGAAAGTTTTAGCCAATATTTTTAATAGTTGATAAAAGCTAATTTGGGGCTACTGTGAGAATATAAAATGAACACGAGCCACAGAAGCAAGTTCACACCCAACCACAGAATCACCTCCATCAGTTTCACCCGGCACCTTACCTAGGCGTCCATGGGAAAGAATGAGGACAGGGCAAGAGACCAAAGAGAGCCTTTCTTCCCATGCAGGCCTGCTGGAGGGGAGCAGGATTCACTATGAGTAGCACCAACCTGCCCACATCTCTCTGCCCTGTGGAACAAAGCCTTAAACTTCCCTAAGATGTAAGAAAGAGACTTTCATCCACAAAAAGAAATACAGCTTGATGGAAATGGTAAAAATAATCATACAATTCATTTTTTCTAATCTTTAAGTGCTCTAAAATTAATTGTCTAAAGCAAAAATAGTAGCAATGTATTAAAGTATAGAATAGTAGCAATTTAACCAAGGCAGTGTTGTATTGGTGCAGTGTGGACACATCAATCAACAAAACAGGAAAGAATCCAGAAATAAATTCATATGTATATGTTCAACCAATTTTTCAATAAGGTACAAAGGCAATTTGATGGTAATACAAGCCCACAACAAATTTTCACCTAGGATTATTGTAGTAACACCATACCTAGGCTTGTCTTAGTTAAACTACTAAAAATCAAAGTCCAACAGGAAAATCTTAAAAGTAGCTGGAGTGGGAAAAAAGATATATTACCTTTAAAGGACAACTTAAAATAGAAAATATAGAAAACAGAAGGTAAAATGGGATAATATCTTCAAAGTTCTCAAAAAAACCTGAAAAATCTAGAATTCTATACCCATATAAATTATTTTTCAAAAATAAATACCAGATACTTCTTATTTTGGTTAGGATCTAGAAGGACACAAAAGATCATTGTTCCCAAGGTAACAATAAGAATAATCTAGACAAAATAAAAATCGTATTTTTATTTTTCTAACCAGCTGGCAAAGATCATTATAGGCAAGAAATCTGTGGTAAACTTAGTTCCAGAGGCAAATGATTCCTTTATAAGTGAGCAGATAGCCATGGCAGCTTTCATACCTAAAGTGTGACCATTCTGGGTACCAAAAGTTTAGAAGAGCCAGCCTCCCATAGTCAGAGAGACTCTATGTGGATGAGGAGAAATCAGATGAGCCCTAGAATACTATGTTGGCTGGCAGGACTAATGAGAATCTGGAAAAACCCTAAATGCAAAAACAAATTTTGTAAATGTAAAAAATATTTCCCCTTATCATGTTCCTGAATGTTTGCCAAGAAAGCAATAGTGGAGAGGGTTTATTAGTCTAACATTGCTGAATTTTCACTTTTTCACAGTAATTATATTCTTGGACCCTGTTAAATTGAATCCAAAGGTAAACCAAATATATCTTGAACTGAAGCACAAGCTCCTCTTAATTTCAAAACTGAAAAGATTAAAAAGATAGCTAAAAGGGAAGTTAGGGGTTGAGCTACTCACAGGTGAACTCAATGTAATTAAAGCTGCAATTCAATTTGATTGTATAAGGAATCTAAATGATCAGTGCTTAACTGTAACTGCCAAACAAAGGAAAAGGGATTTTAATCTCTGGTAAATAAGCAAAACAACCAATATTATACTGTAGTCTCCACTATTCTTTTATTCACAATGTCTGGAATAAAATTTTAGAAATATAAAGCTTGTAAAAAAGCACGAAAATGTAACCATAATTAAAACAAAACATAGTGAATAGAAGCAGAACCACAAATGACACAATTCTTGAAATCAGTGGACAAGAATTTTAAAAACACATGAATATATTAAGGAATTTACCAGAAAAGATGAATATACTGAGTGAAAGAGCATTAAAAAATGAAAATGTTATAACAACTGAAAAATACAATTTCTGGAATAAAAAATTCATTGAATAGGCTTAGAAGTAGATTGGACACTGCAGAATGTAGATTAAGTGAGTTTGAAGGCAGGTCAGTAGAAATTACCCAAACTAAAGAAGAGTGAGGAAAAGGATTAGAAAAAAGAAAGAAACAGACCATCTATAATCTTTGAGATTATATCAAGTACTCTAACATACATACATTAAGAGTCCCAGAAAAAGAGAAGAAAAAAATAGGGAAGAAAAATACATTTGAAGAAGTAATTGCAAAAATTTTCCCAGGTTTAATGAGAAAAAAAAAAATCCAAGAATTTTAATGACCCCCAAGCAGGATAATAAAAACAAACAAATTAAAAAATCATACTTAGACATATCATTATCAAATTGCTGAAAACCAGAGATAAAAAGAAATAAATTGTAAAGTCAGCCAGAGTAAAAGAATATGCATGATATACCTGAAAACAATGAGTTCATTTTATGGAGAGCAAAATGATAATTTCGTGTAGAGAGTTCATGCTACTGACTTTTTAAGACTATGTATATTCTCTCAAGGATTTCTCTCCTATGTGTTCCATGAAAAAGAACAGAAATCCCACAAGGTCTTTCTTGAGGGAATGAAGATAGCGAGACTAAGTAGAAACATATGCTCATTAGAAAAAGAGAACACCTTGGTGGTCAGAGATTCCATGGGGGCTTGTTTATGACAGACAACGATCTCCTGCAGTATCAGGGAATAGTATAAAGCAAAACAATTTCTACCGTGTTCAGAGAAAATGTCTGCACAACTTTGAGCAGGAGCCTTATTACCCAGGTATGAACTTCATCTCACTAAAGGAAAAAAGCCCTATAGGTGGAATCAAAACCTCGAGTCTTACAGGTAACTATCAATTACAGGTGACCTTGCTCAGGTCATTTAACCTTGGTGAGCTCATGGAAGCACCGAGCGTAGAACAGAGAAAGTAGTGGTGCACATTTGGAGTACTTTCCCCTCCAGTGGGCTACAGTGGTGTCCTAGGGCAGCAAGTTCAGTTCTGGGCACCATACCAAAGAGGGACATTGACAAACTAGGACAGCCCCAAAGTAACATAACTAGAAAAACAATGAGTTAAAAACTCAAGTTATTAAGGAATAATTGGAGGACTAGACATGAGTTTTTAATCCAGCATACACAGACCTGAAATGAGGTATATATTTTATTGCTAGGTAGCTGCATGTGTGCATTTTTCTGATTCTTCCCCCACACAAAAAGTATCCCAAACAAGAGAGTACTCTACCTGACTGGAGGTAGAGATGTTGGCAGGATTTCCTAATTATTTTCTTTGGTTTTTTTTTTGGTTTTATTTTATTTCAAATTGGCAAATAATAATTGTATATATTTATGGAGTATAACGTGATGTTTTGATACATGTATACATGTGGAATGATCAAATCAGGCTAATAAACACATATATCACCTCAAATACCTATCGTTTCTTTGAGGTGAGAACATTTAAAATCCACTCTTTCAGCAATTTTGGAATGCACAACACATTTGTATTAAGTATTGTCAACACGATAAATAACCGGAACCTATTCCTCCCACCTAACTGAAGCTCCGCTCCCTTTGACTAACATCTCCACTTTCCCAGTCCACACCCACCCCAACCTCTGCTAGCCAGATAGGGGAGCGACATTGTATGAAAGGATTAGACTTAACGTGGGCAGTGTGGTCTGGTAGAGCAAGACAGATCTGGGTTCAAATCCTAGCTTTGCCACTAACTAATCCTGTGTCTTTTCACACATAATCTCTTTAGTCACCTGTTTCCTTATTTTGAAAAACTGGGAGACAGTATCCACCTTGAGAGGAGTCGCAGGGCTCAGAGATAATGTATGCAATGCTGGGTCTGCAACAGACACTTCCTAGGTAATATGAAATAAGACTCTACATTATTACCTTGCATAACACTCATCTGAGTTAGGACTAATGAGTACAAAGCCACAAAGCCATAGATTTGAGCTCAAAGTTAAAAAAAAAAAAATCTAACAAGAACTACTTTTTTTTTTGAGACAGAGTCTCGCTTTGTTGCCCGGGCTAGAGTGAGTGCCATTGCATCAGCCTAGCTCACAGCAACCTCAAACTCCTGGGCTCAAGCGATCCTCCTGCCTCAGCCTTCCGAGTAGCTGGGACTACAGGCATGTGCCATCATGCCCGGCTAATTTTTTCTCTATATATTTTTAGTTGCCCAGATCATTTCTTTCTATTTTTTAGTAGAGACGGGGTCTCGCTCTTGCTCAGGCTTGTCTGGAACTCCTGACCTTGAGCGATCCACCCGCCTGGGCCTCCCAGAGTGCTAGGATTACAGGCGTGAGCCACCGTGCCTGGCCGAGAACTACTTTTTTTAATAGCGTGAACTGCCTTGTGGGATTCTGAGCAACCAGCTCTAAGACACACATGTACAGACTAGATATCTGTAGCTCCCAGGGATATAGTAAAGGAGTTACTGTTACTTTTGGTGGGGGAGGAGGGGGCTTAACTAAATAACATCTGAGTTTTTTTCCAAAAGTAAAAATTTTGTAATTCTAGGCTTCAGCCTCTGATATGTGCCTCTTGTATCTCTGATAAATGTTTCTCGCACTTCTTGTGCCACTTATATGCCTAGAAATATCCTCACACTATTCTGAGGATTGAAAAGACCATGTATGTGAAACCGTTTTCTACATCATAAAGCATCATCTATGCATAAAAGATTGTTTTCTGAGTTTAAACTCAGCAGTCCATATAATCTTACCGTAGGTCTTTGTTGCCTCCTGCAGTTCTGTATCCCCTCTTTGCAGTTAGAGAGAGAATTGGGAGCCTTCCAAACACAGATTATCTCAACAGAGCTTATTTTGCATATTTAAAGGGTTCAACTCCATAGACTGAAGAGTTGAAATCATGATTGTCTGCTGTTTCTGATTCATATAAAGGTGCTTTTTTTTTTTTTTTTTTGCATCATTTGAACGGAAAATCTTTATGGTCCAATTGTATCAGGTGAGTGCCAAGTCACCCTTTGATCCCTCGGACGCTGGTCCTACTCGTAAAGTGGGTCTGAATGTGTAATTCAGATTCTCTCATAAAGAGGAAAAAATAGCCCAGATGAGAATAAGCAGAAGAGAATTAAATTAAGAAAGTATTAGAGATCCAAGCCTGGATGTCGCCATTCTTGTTGGATAATTGAGCAGACCACTCACCTAGGAAAACACTTTGATCCTAACTATTGGTGTAATCGATATGTAAGCCAATCGTCTGTGCCCTGGCCGAATGGTGTCGGTAATCGTGGTGGCCTAGGCCTGCAGTTGCTCAGCTCCGACGTGGCTAAGCAACTGTGCAACCTTTGCTCCCCCAAATTCTGTGCTTTGAAGGGTCTTCAGCTGAAAAACAAAGATTGGAAGAGATGAAGTAAAGACACACCAATCTTCAACAAATTTTTTCTCCTGATAATACACACACTTTTTTTTTTTAACTCAAATTCATGGATTTGACCTGCACTATCAAGATTTGCTAATCCAATATTTTCATGATACATAATGATAGAATATGGGCAAATGCCTCCAACAAGCATTGGGGGTCCCTTACAAGGCAGTGGCAAAAAAAAAAAAAAATAGCCCTTAGCAAAAAGAAAGTTGTCTATTTGCTGACATTTGAGGCCCTTGTACCATCACCCCAGAACCACTGTTTCTCCCCTTCTTCTGGTCCTAAAGGCAAAGTGAATGGCCCAGGTCCACTCTCCTAATCATATGTGCCTCTCATCCTGCATGTGATCTTCATATGCTGCATTTTTGCTCTCAAATCTGTCTTTGATTTATAAAAATGTCTGCGAAGTGGTAGGTGTGGAAATAGGCGATAGCTAATATGATCTGCTCTGGGCTCTACGCCCCAAAGATAGCTCCAAGTACCTACCTCTTAGGGTTGGTCAATCTTAAAAATAGTTCTTGATTTTTTTGTATCACTTCTTACTTCCTGACATCACATTATATATCTGTTTGTCTATTGTCTGTCTCCCCACTAGAATATAAACTCCTTAACGTTATGCATTTTGTCTCTCTTATTCACCAAGACATATTCACCAAGACATAGAAATGAGACATAAAATTGTTACAGATCATAGGCTTATGGGATTGCGAGCCCTCTGGTTTCCCAGCTTCCTTTCCTCCATCCTCCAAGAAGTTCACAGAACTCTGAAAACTGCTCACAGGTGCTATCTTTTCCTCTCACAGAGGAGAAAACAGTAAGCCAGAAATACTTAGCATTTGTATGAACACCGTCCACAAAACCAGATAGTGCCTGAGGTGCTGGGGCTCTGTGCCTGAAGTGCTTTCCTTGCTGCCAAATCACCCAGAAGCCTTGACTGGCAGATAAATACCTTCCTCAGACACTCTTCACATTTGCTTGTCCCTTGGTTTCTTTTTAACATTTTTGTCACTGGTGCCCAATCCAGAGTTCCAAATGTCCATCATTTTCCAGCCTCATGTAAAGATCTGGGATTAGACGCCTTTCCTGGTTTTCCACCCAGAGCCATTTATTCTCCCTGGGTGCTGGTGGCTGACAGCTCCACTACTGCCCTCCTGCAGACTGGGGCTGCTCCTGAAGTCCCTGCTCTCCCCCATGGCCTCCAGCTCTCTTTGGGCCACAGGGGACTGGAGGGATGACAAGGCAGAGCCTGCGGCACCCCTGCTGATGAAGAAATCTCCCAGATTGCAAGGCCAGCTGTTAACACGAACTACAGTCAACCAGGAGGAATCACAGAAACAGATGCTTCAAATTCCCAGTTATGGTGATTTTGAAGGAGGGTTCAGCAGAGCCCACAATTCACCCTTTGCTTTGCTGAGGTAGCCTACAGCTTGTAGATCGAATAGAGATTGACAAGAATGGAGATCGTCACATCAGAAAAGTGTCGAAGACCCAAAAAGACACTTTCACAAGAGATGGCTCTTCACTGGGAGGAAGAGAGAAGGGATAAAAGAAAAGAGATTGCTGTTTCTCACCAGGCAAGCTGCTTTCTATTTAAAATATAAAATATGAGAAACATGGGCATGACAACAATGACTGTTGTGACTGTTTTAATTAGAGAAAAATCAATAATATGTGTTGTGGATGAAAGATGGCTTGGCTGTGTTTACGTCTGCCGTCTGTTGCTTGTAAACAGGCATGCACAGCCCTGCCGGCTCATCTCATACAGCCTACACATCATGTATCAATAAGCCAACCAGGAAGGGGGAGATGGGGACCGACTATTGGGAGGGTGGAAAGGCATGAATCCCTAGAGTGGGGTTGGGGGAAAGAAGTAAAATGCCTTTCCTGCCACCCACTGGGAACCCTCCTTTCATTCCCTGGCTCCCACTTTAAAGAGGTGACATAAAGAGGAGAACCACTGGGGGTAGGAGGAGGAAATGCCAAAGGAAAAAGAAAACTTGGGAACAGAAAAGAACAAGAACAGAAAAGGAATAAAAACAACACAAACTCACAGGCACTACCATGGGACTACCCCAGGTAGCAGTTTGCTACTATCAAGACATTTTGGAGCTCAAAGCAAGCACACCTTGGTCAAAAGAGATAATTTGGGTTATGTATGGGATTGATATTATGGTTGATTTTTACTTCCATCTTTATGCTTTTTTTCCATTTTACAATCTTTCTACAATGAACAAGTATTAGTTATTAATATATTAGAAAAAATGGCTCTATTAGCTGTGCTTCACTGGGCAATTCTCTTAACTTCTTTGTGCCTTAGTTGGCTCATCTATAGAATGCAGATTAATAAACCATCTAGGTTTCGAGTGGTTATGATGAACTCTGCACAGTTTAAGCATATAGTAAATATTTAACAAATGACCATTGGTATATTAACATAAAAATGATATTTTATCTTTTAAGAAGTGAGGGAGAACAAATAAACTCACTAAAAGACAAAGCACACACTCAGAAAGGCCCTTCCCATCAATTTTGTCTTCCGCCCAACCTTTGCTGCATTATTAAACTTTATTTTGTATGTAGCTTTTCTGAAAAGAATCAAAAGCGGCACCATCCACTCATGCCTCACTCAGCACCTCTGAGCTTGGAAACTGGCTTCACCTCCTCTGATGTCATTGGCCCTGTGCTCACAGGTGGACAGCCCCCCTTCTACCACTCACAGCTTTCCCAGGCAAACCTCTCCTAAGTTTTAAATCAGCATTTCACTGTGCCAAGCTACCTGCAGTGATGTGGGTTCTTGAGTGCCCCTCTGAATTTATATCTTTCTTTTTGTTCTCCTTCTCGTTGAAAACACGGTATGTTAGCCAGATAACAGCAGTTGTGGAAAACATGAAATACTCCAGTTCTCTGGGCCCCATTTCCTCCAGTGAAACTGGGGATTGGATGGTGTGATTTTACTTCCTCTTGGAATGTTCTATGTGGTGGTCTACATGATTCTGTTTTCCCTAAAAAACCCAGTACATTACTTCTCCTAGGGAGTGTTTTAAGCCTGCGTTTTAAGCCTGATTTTTTTTTTTTAATTATGAAAGAGGCTTTACTCTTAGTGAGTAATTTTAGTCATCATGAATTTATGGAAGATAAAATGTTGGCCCTCATGCCTTTCTAGGTGGGAGAGTGCGCAAACTCTGGCAACACAAACGACCTGATGGAAACAAAGCAAGATTCCCTTCAGGTCTGTCCATGCAGTCAAGTGGGGACCAGGAAGATGGAGGCACGTGTACGTCACATTTGTTACAGGACTTGGTGTGAAGTATGGCCGGGAACATTTTAATAAACTCATCATAGAAAACGAGATGTACCCAATTTGTCTAACGATAAGGAGAGCAGAGAGCAGCATTATAGTGCAGGTTGAGCATCCCTAATCTGAAAATCAGAAATTGGAAATGTTCCAAAATCTGAAACTTTTTGAGTGCTGGCAGGACACCACAGTGGAAAATTCTGCACCTGACCTCATGTGACAGGCCACAGTTGACAGTTTGTTTCATGTACAAAATTATTAAAAAAATATTGTATAAAGCTACATTGAGGCTATGTGTATAAGGTGTATATGAAACATAAATAGTTTTTGTGTTTACACTTGGGTCCCATCCCCAAGGTATCTCATTATGTATATGCAAATACTCCAAAATCCAAAAACATCCAAAATCTGAAACACTTCTGGTCCCAACCATTTTGGATAAGAAATATTCAACCTGTAGAAATATTACAACCTAGTTCATTCTCCAAATAGCCATCAGTATTCAGCACTCTCCTAGTGACCAAGACCAGTAAAGTTTCTTTAAAGCCATTCATGGAAGTAACCTGAATGTGGTATTAGACAAAAAGTCAGACATGTATTTTTCAAATAAGAGACAGTAAACTGCTCTTAAAGCCACTCCTTGTTAAATATCGCTTGAGAATTACAAGAACACAAAATGCATCTCTAATAAGGAAGTATTAGTTGATTATAAAACTTTAAAGGGCAAGGGAGTTTTTAAATGCTATACTACAGATGATATGTTTGGAGATTTATTCAGGTTTGGGGTCTTAAAGACTGCTGGGAAGTAGAGTATAAGTGAAAGTTCCGGGCCTAGACTGTAGCTCATCACTGTAGGCTCACCAAGATAGCTGGGAGCAAGTTGGAGGACTCATAGTTTCTGATTTCAAAGCTTACTGCAAAGGTAGAATGATTGAAAAACAACAACAAAAAAGTATAGTACTGGCATAAAAATAGACATATAGACCAGAATTGAGAGTCTATACATCCAGGGCCAACTGATTTTCCACAAGGGAGTCAACCATTTATGAGGAAATAACAGAATTTTCAGCAAAAAGTGCTGAGTCAGCTAAGTATCTCTATGCGATAGACAAAAGCTAGACTCCTACTGGGCACTGTATAAAAAATTTAACTCATAATGGAATAAAGACCTAAATACGAGAGCTAAAATTATCAAACTCTTAGAAGAAAACATAAGAGATAAACCTTCATGACCTTGGATTGGGCAATGGATTCTCAGATATGACACCTCCAAAGTAGGAGCAAAAGAAAAAAAATTGAACTTAATAAAAATTTAAAACTTTTGTGCATCAAAGGACATTTTCCAGAAAGTGAAAAAAAAAAATGAGCTAAAGCACAGAAGAAAATATTTATAAATTACATTATCTGATAAGGGTCTAGTATGCAGAATGTATAAAGAAATCTTACAACTCAACAGCAAAAATACAACTCAATTCAAAAATGGGCGAAGGACCTGAATAGACATTTCTGCAAAGATTACATACAAATGACCAAGAAGCACATAAAAAGATGCTCAACATCGTTAGTCATTGGGAAAATGCAATTCTATAACCCAATGAGATACCAGTTCACCACCCACTAGGATCGCTATAATAATAATATTTTTTTTAAAAATAGAAAATGACAAATGTTGGTGAGGATATGGAGAAATTGGAAGCTTTGTGTATTGCTGGTGGGAAGGTAAAATGGTTCAGCCACTGTGAAAAACAGTTTGGCAGTCCCTTTAAAAAAGTGAGACATAGAATTACCATATGACCTAGCAACTCTACTCCCAGGTATATCCCCAAAAGAACTGAAAACAGGTACTCAAACAAGTACTTATACATGAATGCTCACAGCAGCGCTACTCACCATAGTCAACCCAAATGTTCGTCAATGGATAAATGGATAAACAAATTACAGGATATACATGCAATGAAATATTATTCAGCCATAAAAAGGAATGAAGTACTAACACATGCTACAATGTATTAATAGATAAACTTCAAACGCATTGTGCTAAGTGAAAGACATACAGAGTTACATACTGTATGATTCCATTTATATGAAATATCAAACTAGGTAAATCCAAGAGAAACACAAAGTGGATCAGTGCTTGCTATGGCTTGGGGGAAGAGGAAGTAGGGATTAATTGCTCAAAGGGTACAAAGTTTCCTTTTGGGGTGATGAAAATGTTTTGGAACTAGATAGAGGTGGTGGTTGCACAACGTTGTGAAGGTCACTGAATTGTTCACTCTAAAATGGTTAATTCTATGTTATACAATTTTTGCCTCAGTGAAAAGTAACTAATAAAAAATCAATTCAAAAAGCAATTAATTAAAAAAGAGAGAGCGTGAGAGCGAGAGCTGGTAGAATGCGGCTGAGAGGAAGCTTCGTGTGTCGAGTCACGAGGGGGGTGCTCTTCCTCTCTTATCTTTCTCTTGAGACACCCTCTGTGCCCAGAACAGTCCCCACGTGGCCTTCTCTCCAAGCTGGGCTCCCAGGCAGCAACTTTAAAGCCTCCCCCCACCTCCAACCCTGCCTTTTGGCTGCAAAAGCACATTTGCAACCTTGAGGAGGGAGGGGTGAGGTGGATCATTTTCTCATAATAGACCAAAACCACCCAGGTGGTGAGACTTAAGGAAAAAATACTAAGGTTATAGGTTAAGGAACTGAGAGCCAGATATTTTTGTAATTGCAATGATTATAGGACTGGCATTTTAAAATAATTATTACTTTTGTTTTTTTTTAAGAAGCAAACCCACACACCTAACTGTCATTTTCGATTTTGTATAGAACCTTCTCTCTCCCAGCCTGGGTGCTTCTGATTAAGTTCTATGGAAATAGCTCTGCTTGATAACACAAGCGTAATGTATGGGTGTCCACGGCTCAGGACGTGGAGATTCACAAAAGTTTCCATGGCCCATTCTCGTCGCTCAGCATGTTAATAATGTCAGCTAGTTGGCCGTCCGTCCTACTGTTCAGAAAATTTCACTCCTGTGGCTTCTTGGCTAGTTTGAGGAATCACTATATGAGGTGAGTGAACTCGTCAGAGTGTTGGTATTTAAACTGTGGTCAGACAGTTAAAAAAAAATGAAGAGAAGGGTTAGTTCATAAAAAAATATTCATGAATGATACTTTTTTTCCTTGTCGTCCATAGTAGGGTATAAAACAGATCTGTTAAGATACAAAATAAAGATGGAAGTACCAAGGATGATTATTTTTAAGTGTCTTGCCTTAGGAAAAAATTAAAAGATACGTTAAATGAAAAGATACTTAAGACAATGTGGTGATTTTGTTCCAGAGAAACATTTGGGCCCTTTCCCTGGGAAAGGGGGTTAAAAGGTTGTCAGTGCTTTCTCCGGGGGCTCCGTCTGACAGTGAACATGTGTTTCCTCCCTTTAATCGACTCGCCAGTAGCCAGAAAGCTGCTTGTTTTCTGCAGAGGTTGTCAAAAATGATTTCAGTCTGGAGACGATGAATGATAAAAGAGGTTTTCAAACACGGTTTTGCACTGTAGCATTCGCAGCCCCAGAGAGGAAAGATTGTATTACAATCATGGTGCAAAGGGCCATGTTCCCTTGGCAAGAAAGCGGTACCTCCTTCAACCTGTTTGATGCATCCTGGTGTCTCGGGGACCTGGGAGATACAGGGCAGCACTAATTAAGTGGATGCTCCAGAAAAGTGGGACCGCGAAGCTGCATCATGTGCAGGAGAAAACCCCAAAGCCCCTCCAGGAGTGCCTGGTTCTGTCTGAGAGCTGCTTTTAGGACCAAAGGCGGGGACAGACTTCAGAGATCCAAGCAGCAGCAGAAGCAGCAGAAGCAGCAGAAGCGGCAGTCATGGGCACCGCAGCTTCTCAGCAGTTGACCCGGCTCTGCTGTGGCCGCTGCCTTTCCGTAAGCAGTGCAGGGCGCTTGGGTGCCATCCGCATTTCCTCCCATGGATTTATGGGCATCATAAGCCATTTCTGCTGGGGTTTGTTTAGAAAACTCAAGAGGTTAGTTATGCCTTTCCAAAACACATGACGCAACCTAAGCATGCAAAGAAAAATGAGGCTCGCCATTCTCTGACATTTTCATTTTCTCAAGAGGGGGAAAAAAATAAAAAGCTGCAATTGTTTCAGTTCAGCACTTCTCTTTTTAAATACTCCCCCCATTCCCATTGCATTCTTCCAGTAGACCCCACTTTTGGAAAGCCCAATGAGGTAAATAGGGAACATATCACATGGATGATAAACTCAGCAGTTATTTGTATTTCAAGGATAAAATTATATCCTTCACTTTACATATACGTAAGGATTCCTTGCAGAATATCTTTGCCCAAAAGAAACTCCCTGGAGCTTGTTTGAGATTCAGTTTACAAAAACAAAATTTGATTTATCTATAGCTCTTCAGGAACACATCAATGATATAAATCAAGGCGTTGGATACAACCACTCTTAAGAACTTCCCATTAAACACTCAAACTGAAACACAAAAGCCTAGACAAGAGTTTCCTAGAACCTAAGGCTGAAAACATGTTTCACACAGAAGGTTTTTATTATTATCTTCTTAATGATATACATGGATACGATTTAAATCTTTTTCCTCTGCTTGCATAGCCAGATTCCATAACATCTCCCGATCAATAACTTGTATCCTTTTCTTTATTATTTCTGACAATATTAAAAATATTTTTAGCTCACCAGTGGCAAATATTTCCTTCCCTGTAGAAAGATCAGGCTGATAAGCAACAACTGCATCCGGTAGCCCAGAAGACCAAACAGAGGAGACTTGGGTAGGCTGAGCCCTGAACCAGCTTCTGCATCTGATTCTAATTTCTTTTCTAGCTACACAATATTGTCACCACACAAACCATTCTCTGACCGTAATCAGGAAAGCAGTGTGGATGGGGAGGGTCAGAAGCACCACACAACAGGTGCACGGAGAGACTTGGGTGGCACGTTTCAAACAGTCCTCCCAGATTCTAATCATAAATATTTTGCTGGTTCCAGCTTTCACCGTCTAAGCGAATGACATATGCCATGAGCTGACAAATGTGACAGTCACAGGGAAGGACAAACTTTCAACTAGTAACAACCTCTGAGAAGTCTGAGCTGATGATCTCCTTGGTGCCAACGTATTTGGCCAATGTCAGAGCGATTTGGCTAAGTGGGCTCAGTCAACTGTTTTCAGTCTATTATAGTTCATAATCCCTATTCAGGATAGAGTGTGCTGCAGCCTAATGAATGTGGTAATGGAATCCTTGTGTATGTTTTTCCACAGCAGGGCGCAGATTAGCATAAGTGTCATATTCTGTAGGCTTGCCCACTCTTATTTCTCAGGCGTTGCATATGCTGCGGATTTTTCAACTGGATAATAATAAGATGAATATGGCCCACATACGCAGAGAGAGCACACCATTTTTAGAAAGCAATCTGTAATAAATCTCACCTGGAGGTGCACTATGATAGATTAACTTTGCACTTTTGCTTTAAAATGTAATATTTTGCACCAAGGATCCTGTAATCTGAGCAAGGAAGAATTAGATTGAATTTCATGCAGAGTTTTAAAGAATGTTGTCATTTTTGACCACGAGGTTAAGGCATTCTTTACAGTTCTTCCAGTTTGCCATACTTGTGGCAAGTTCAAAGCTTTATTTGCATGTCACGATTACTCAGAGCTGATGTTTTGTTCTCAGAGATGCCAAATGACAGAGAAAGATATTCTTGATAGGAAAATTTCATGGAAAGAAGCAGAGGATGGGGGGTGGGGAGATTGAAAAAGTAACCCTATGCTTAGAAGCCGGTTGGAAAGGCAAGCGACAAGGACATTTTTCAAAAGGCATTTTCTTCCTGTAGTCCTTAGAAAGGTACATTTTGGTTAAATACCAACCAGATCATTTAGAAGTTTTCTTAAAATAGGAATTATACCTCACAGTGCTCATACTATTTTGTGTTTCTAGAAAACTGTTGTTGAACTTCTTTCTTGACTCTGAACGATTTCACAATAACCAAGATATGGAATCAACCTAAGTGTCCATCAACAATGAATGGATAAAGAAAATGTGGTATATATACACAATGGAATACCCTTCAGTCATAAAAAAGAAGGAAATTCTGCCATTTGTCACAACACGCATGAGGCTAAAGGACATTATGCCAAGTGAAATAAGCCAGGCACAGAAAGACAGATACCACATGGTCTCACATATATGTGGAATCTAAAAAAGTTGAACTTGCAGAAGTATAAAGTAGAACAGTGGTTACCAGGGGCTGTCGTGGGGGATGGTTGGGGGAGATGTTAGTCAAGGGTACAAAACTGTAGTTCGATAGGAGGAATAAGGTCAAGAGAGTATTGTGCAACATGATGACTATAGTTAATAATGCATTTTTGAAAATTGCTAAGAGAGTAGATTTTAAGTGTTCTCGCCACAAAAATGGCAAGGATGTGAAGTAACGCATATGTTAATTTAGCCATTCCACAATCTACATAAATTTCAAAACATCATGTTGTACATGATAAATATATACAATATTATTTGTCAATTTTTTAATTAAAAAAATTAATCATCCCAGTGTCTGTGACTCCAGTAAAACTTAAGTAAATCTTACTGTAAATATGGGATCCCCCCACCTCTCACCTCCCTCTCTGCTATCCATGCAAAGATAGTTTATTTAGTTTGAATTATTGGCCTCATCAGGCCATCTAAATGAAACTCCATCGTTTTTTTTTCCCCCAGTTGCTCCATGTTTTGGCCCCTACAGCATATGTGCTAAAAAGAGAGCGGTGGGTTAAGGGTGAGAGAACTGCCAATGAACCTGATTGCTCCACTGCTCCTTAGGGAAGGAGGTGCTGCTCTGAGAGTCCCCAAATTTATGACTTGATTAAGGAGAGTGTAGGTCTGTGGCATGTTCACCACTTAAGTGGCGCTTTGGTGTGACTAATCAAAGAGGGTTTCCCGGCACCCAGTAAGTATCCATATATATAGGCTGGGACGGAAAGGCACGTCTTGTTGCTTTTAAGCATGGCGGCAGGGAATTGGCCAGAGCCTATTAATCAGTCTAAGGTAAATGCTGCCTCTATCTCATATTTTAATCTCCTTTCTGCTGCGTTAGAGAAATTATATCTGTGGCTGAAATAACATTTAGAAATGAAATTGTTTGCCAAGTGAATGAGACAATCAAACTGGTCGTTTAGAATTGGGGATTAAATATGAATCTCATTTACCTTTATTATCCGTACATTTCTCGCTAATCATCATAACTCAAACTATTTAAACTTCATTGAAAATGTAGCCAGTAATGGAGTGTCATTAATATTTGTTTGTAATGGTTCCAGCCTGGGCTGAGCAAATCTTAAGAAAACCAGCTCATCTCTTCCTGTGCTGAGGGGTGAGGGAAGGGGGCCAAGTTCAAGGATCCAGGCTGTCCGGCTTCAGTGCCTTCCTGAACAACCAAATTCCAGGTGCCGGCCTTCTTCCCAAGCATCTCTTCCTGGCAACATGGTTTCAGCCCAGCAAAACTTTCCAAAAGGAAAATGCTCCAACCTCTGTCTCCACGTCAACCCATCTTTCCAAGTCAGCTTTTCAGCAACGAATGCCACCGAGCTAGTTCTCTGACAGCACCGACTGCAAAAGGAAATCATGTTGGAAATTTCGCTGAGGCTGGTCTGCTCCCCCACCCCCACCCCAGTGCCTTTTAATCTCATCACCCTTTCTCTCCAATGTGGGCGAAGGAGCCTGGGTGGCAAGTGTATTTAAGACTCCAAGGAAAAGGGCTGTTAAGTCGACCTTGGTAACTTAACTGAAACAGTATATGTGTAAATCCATTGAAAAATCCCTGGCCTTTTACAACTTCTATCCCAGTGGAAATCAGATCACAGGACTGTTTACAAGAGACCACGATTCATTTGGATAAAGACCCATGACAGCACGGCTCAGGATTATTTGAAATTTTAGTAACCTAAGCTTTAAAAAATTCTAAAAGCAAAATAATGAGGGGCAGGTAATTGCCACAAGCTAATTACTTGTGATATTTCATATATATAATGGACGAAAAATCTCCGTAAATGTCAACTCGTGGCACTTTGGCAATCACTTGTAATTTTTATTGTTTAAAGAAATGTCAATATTTCCATTTTCCCCAACTTTAGTTAACCGGGGTCCTACACATGGCTAAGTGGGCCACCAGAAAAACACTTTACGTTGTCCTTTCATGGCGTTTCATAGTTTCACAGCTGAGCAAGCCCTCAGTTTAGTAACAATTTTGCTGCTTAAAAAACAAAAGCATAAAGTGTTTACAAAAGAATTTAAATGTTAAAATGAACATTGATAGATGTGCTCATGACTTTCTGAAAAGTAAATTTTTATTCATGTCTCAGTCTTTTTAGAAGCTTGAGTGAAATATTCAGGAGATTTGAAAATGTGTTTGTTTTGGTGGTTTATTCCTTTTTCTCTTCCTCCCCAACCACTTAGAAATAGTGACTGTGAGCAAATGAACTCCACTAGAAGATTCCTTCAGAAAGTTCAGAAAGAAGCAAGGAAGACAGAAGACGATAGTCCAGGTGAAGAAGCCCGGAGGGTGAGTAGGAGCCCACCACTGCCAACCAAGCAAGGGCACGCTGCTCACTCTACTTCTTTGGGTCTCTGCATCCAGCACGAGGGGCCCAGAGGCCTCCAAAGGAGCCTCTAAATCCCATTTACACTTCAGTGGGAATCAACTAGTTTCCCTGATCATTCACTGCAGAGAGCGGCATCTAAGCAAGGCATGTTCCCAGCACCAGGAAGCAGCTTAGGAAGGCTGACACCAAGAGGCACTTCCCAACTCTGAGCTGGTGGCTAGGGATGCTGTAGTCAGTGCGGAGTCTGAGAAGCAAGGGGCATGGGAGAAGGATCTGCAAGCTCAGGGGTGAAAGGGGAACCAATGGGTAGAGGACAGCAAAGGAGGTTGGGAGCAGCTCCGGCCACACTAGCAACCCCCCTTTGCAGGGAAGAGCTGGAAAAAGGAGCTTTGGGGAAATGGGCAGCATGACAGCTCCTTGGGCAGGGCAGAGGGAAAATCTGCTTTCCCAGAGCCCAGCCACTCTGCCCTGTTTGCTTTACACTCTTGTCCTTGACCTTACCAACCCGGGAAACTAAACATTGGCGTCTCCTTCTCCTTCTCCATTAGTGGGTATTTAAAGTCCTATACTCAAGGCAAATCTCATCCTTGGAATCAATGACTTTTCTGTGTGGAGCTTCAAAGCTGATAAAGGGGAAGTCAGATGAGGACGGTAAAAGGAGGAAAGAGAAGAGAATGCAAAACTGCTGTCAGTGATGGAGTGAAAAAAGGGAATTAACATTTTTACTGGCAAATTCTCACCTACTGGTGCAATTCAATGGGGAAAAAAAGAATATTTGAGAAAGGGAAGACATCAACACTTGCCTGACTAAATCAGACCAAAAATAGAAATATATTGAAGGTTAAAGGGGGGTTATATTGAAATGTGTGGGCTCTAAGAATAATTTGGTACCATATTTAGACTACTGTATTTTTTGCATTCTGAATTTAAAGTATAACAATCTGTAAAATTTTCATACTTCTTTTATCAAGTTTAACTTCTAAAGGGAATATGTATTTCTTTGGAAAGTTGAAAATAAATTCCTTAGAGACATCACTAAAAAACAAAACCTCCTCATGTCTTAGTTTGGAATGAATACCATAAGATGAAAATTCTCTGAATGGATGTCATACGTCCCTTTTTAACATTCTTCTTCCACAGCCTCCAATGATAGAATGAGTCAGGGAAAGGAGAGAATTTTAAATGAATGATAGAAGGAATCAGCATTACTAGTAAAGAAGTATTCAGTAATTGAGGGGCAATCGAATTCACAGAAACATTAAGCCATGAACCAGTGGTCCATGGGTTGTTTCTTAAATTCTTGTTTATTTTTGGAAAGGATGACTCTTGGATCCTGAATTTGGCTAGTGCAAAGTTTTAAAAACAAACATATATTCCATTTTAGACTGACACATTTCAAAATTTTTCCTTTAGTAATACACAGCATGTCTATATCCTATTCTGGTAATAATTTTTGTCTTCTTATATCAGTGTTTTTGGTCTTAAATCGGTCTCATCCTTTTTGGACTACAACTGAAACATAGCTAGTAAAATTTACCCAATCCATGAAAGAACACGTCAGTGAAGTTCAAGAACTGGGAAAGATTTATGTTAGAGCATTAAAAATGTTTTCAAATTCATTTGCAATGTTCTGAAAAACTTCTCCAGATTTTTTAGTTGATCAAGCATGGAACATAAATGGCAGATTGGTAAATTTACATGTTGATTTGAAAACTTATTTTTTTTTATCAAGCTGTGATACTTTCAGTGCATTTCTACTCTTTTGAACTCTTTTCTACTCTTTCTACACCATGATGATATATTTATCTTTTAATATCTCTCATCCTAGAATATTATCCTATTCTATTATGTTGTTACTATTATTATAAGCAAATGGCATAAGCCCTAGTTGCCCTCTGGTTGTTTTATGTATGGTTTCGGTCAGGACAAGGCACGTGAAGCTGTGGTAACAAATGACTGTCAATCTCAGTGGTTCAACGCAACTTTATTTCTTGCTCGTACTGCATTTCCTGTGTAGGTCAGTAGGAATGCTTATTTCAATCATCCAGAAACCCAGGCTGATAGAGACTCCATCGCAACACCTGCTGTGGGGCAAGCTATGCACTTTTGCATTCAACTCTGCACCTAGCAGGTTCCCAGAAGAAAAGAGAAGACCAGCTTCTTTTTGCTCCTTGCTAAATATCTAAAATCTGGATGCCAAGCGTCCTACCTTCTCTATTCTGGAGCCAGGGCCATGTGCAGCGCTTTATTCCTTGGGGGGAACTCCCTTTGGAGACTGAGGTTTGTGGAGCCTTTATCTGTCTGGGAACTAAACGCTGCCTGCTTCAGCAAGGGCGCCCAGGGAAGAAGGCCTGGTTGCCAACACCACTTCTGACCTTCAGCTATTGCAGAGAAAGCCATAAGACAGCTGAGCCACTGAGGCAAAATAGCCATTGCACCATAACAAGAGAGAAAAAATCCTTCTCCTTTGACAGCTTCTCTTCCAGTGAGCAGCATTTCCTGGGTCACTAACTGCAGGGCAGAGAGAGCGGCTGCAGTAATTGGAAGAACGATTGTGAAAGATACGTTCTTTTCCATGCAAAGCCATTCACGGGGAGTTAGCTACGGCATAACAGCCCTTTTACACAGAGTCATCAAAGGCTCCAGAGTCAGTGTCCTTTTATTTAATTTGCATGACACTGGCGAGTTATTGACAAAAAACAATAATCAAGTGTTTCCCCTGAGAATGTCTTAGTTTGTGTTCAATTAAAACCAGATACTCAGATTTGGCACCTGGCTCTATCCGCCAAATGGCTTTTATGCTTCTTGGCTGCTCTCACACCAGGGGAGGAAACCGCTGGCAGGAAAGCGAAGGCACCATGAGTCACCCTCCGATGGCTGCCCTTTGGAACCAGCTCCCTCGGCCACCTCCCCAGATGCACCTTTTGCCACACTCGTCTCCTTTCATCTTGGTTCAAGTCTGAAAGAAAAGAAAATGTGACTTCCAAAAATATTTGTGAAGAAAATGCAAGCTCATTACAAAAAGAAAAAAGGGTTTGGAGAAGACTGGTTACACTTAGGGCCACCTGATTGCTCACAGTTATTCAGGCTTAATTGTTTGGAGGGAGGAAAAAGCATTTTAGAGAAAAAAAGGAAAAAGGAAAGGCATGCATTTTGCCATCTGTTTTAGCAGAAATTCCTTTAGTCTGATGCAACCAATTACACTTGGATTGTACTTTTTAAAATTACGGGTACATTAAGCTCTCTGGCAATGATTTTCAACCTTGTCTGACAGACATTCTGTTTACACACATCCAAGGAAACCCTATCACAACTGACCTGAAAGCACCAAGTTTGCTAGAACGTGTGTCTTTCAAGGGAGTTTTGTTACTTTCAGTACCAGAAAAGGTTGGTTATCACACTTCCTCCATGAAGCCTGTGTCAGAGTCCGAACAGCACAATGGGTACCTCATTCTCCCACAGTTTTTTCATGGTTATCTATCTTTCTCCCAACTTAAAGTGCCTTGAGGACAAGGACAGAACAGCTTAGACGGTCACGGGCTTCCCATCAGCCAGTGGGAAGATCTCACATCAGGGCTGCATCTTGGCTCTGCTGGAGTTTTTATTAAGCCCGTCCACTCAACCCTCCTGCTGAAGCTATCCTTGCATAAGGCTCCATTTTAATAGGAACCAATGAATGCCAAGTCTATCAATCACTTCAGGTCTTAAAACACATCTCACCAAATGCAACAGAGACCTGCTGAAAGTTATACGCACATACAACTCGGCAGTGCAATTCCCCCTGCCTCTCTGTTCCCCGGCATGTACCAAAATGACCTTCAAGAAATTCCTAAAAACCCATTTTCGCTTAGAAGCTGGTCCTCGTTAACCTCACCTCCTTTCTCCTCACTCTTTTCTCTAAGTTCCAAGTTATTTTGCATGTTTTGGCATTATTCTTTGTAATCATTCTCTAGTCTTTTCAAGACAGTAAGTGAGAAGATCCGTATTGAACTATTAAGAGTAAACCATAGTGTACTCTTCAAAGGCACGTTACCTTTATTACTGTGCCTTGAATTAAAGGAGTATGTGTCCATTTATTCATTAACTACTGGCATTAAAATGGTGCCCTGCACAGAGTGAGATTATAGTAAATAATCCCACGCTAACTAACAAGCCATGGAACGCAGGGACCAGCCAGCCTACAAGTGACATAAGGGCTGGAGTAGCCCTACCTGGGGACAAAGTTGTGAGGCAGTTAGGAAAGAAGTCTCTGCAGTCAGCCAACTTGGGTATAAATTCTGGAGCTACTCATTTCTATTTGGTTATTTAATATTTCTACACCTCAGTTTTCTCATCTGTAAAATGAGAACTATGTCCAGCTCATGGAACAGTGTAAAGATTTAATAAAACAATAACCACCAGGTAGGAATTTTGTGAGGAATGAATGAGCTAATTTGTGCAAAGCACTCGGTAAAGGATCTGGTAAGTAGTGGGCACTCTCAGTGAAATTATGACTGCTCCCAATGTTATTAGAGACAAACATCTCAAGCTTCACATGCCCCAGTGCCTACTCTGGATATTTTCTTGTCACCAGTCACCTTCGCCAGAGGCTAAGGAAAATTACAGATATGCCTGTCACCTTGCGAGAAGTGGGAAACAGACCCCTGTATCTAAGGCAAGGTGTGTTTCTCTTGCTACTTTTTCGACCTGATATCCAGAACCCTGTCCTGACAATGGCAAAATGAAACACTCTCTGTAGGTGTAGAAAGACGAAAAGACAGAACGCTAGACATTAAAATCCTAATGGTGAGTATCTCTCAGTAAAGGAATTAAAGAGGTATCTGTCTGGGTTCTAAGCTGCAAGCAACAGAAACCTACTCTGCCTGATTTACTGAATGGATACTGGGGAGCCCATGAGAGCACTGAATGGGAAATTTGGAGAACAGACTTGGGAAAGAGGCAGACATAGGGGTGCTACTCGGCTGCCAGGACTATAGCCAGAATCACACCGCAAGGTCCCTGAGGTGAGAACCTTGCTGCCTCTGCTGCCTGACACTGGATGCCCTAACTTGCACCATGGCCCCTGCCAGTGCTGGACTGGACACCACACTCCATCACTGTGGGCACTGGAGAACAGACACGGCTGCTTCTATCACTGAGTTTCTTACTATTCCTGTGTCACTTGGCCCACATTCAAGCACCTGACCAGGAGCCTGTGTGTGCTGACACCAAGGGGACATGCCACACCCTCCCTCCAAAAGCTGGGCAGACAAAATAATGGCAAATATTTCTACAAAGCAAGTGATTTTTGAGGTTCTTTTCCTATCTCTCTATTTTCTAATATTTTATTTTGTAAGCACATAAAATAATAAATTTACTTTGTTTTAAAGGCACAACTTTTCTTTTTAAGGCATTTTTAAGTCTTTCTATACATCGTTCAAAATGCATGGTGCTTTTTCATAAAGGGCAAATAGTCAAAGGAACAGCTGAGAGACCAGTGGGGCACTGTAGGAGTGTGTATATTTGGATTTTAAGATGTAGCGAGAACGAAATGATCAAGAGACCAAATTGAAAAACTATGTTTGACACCTTTTTTCCTTCCCCTGCTCTGAAAGCAGGGGATATCTAATTGCTTCTGTTTCCTCCAATAATAATCCCATAAATAACAAAAAGGCCTAGTGTGGCTCTGTTCCCTCAGTATCAGATAACTATCTCGACTGTTTATGCAGTCAATGCATTAATTTTAGTGTGGGTTGGCTTTTTATTTCTTTGAACAGAGCCTCGGACAAATCCTCTTTGAGCTTTGCATTGAGCTCAGCTTTGCAGCCAAAATAAATTAGTAAAGTCTAGAACTTTGTTTTCAGAGTTTGTCAAGTTCTTTCCAGTGAAATCTTTCCTCCTGTTCCAGATGTTGCGGTTTTCTTGACTTCAGCTTCTATTTTCTTTCCATGTGAAAATGCCAACGTCTCATTTGGGAGATTCCATGGGGAGTGAGAGGAGGGTGGACACAGCTCGTCTGCTCAAAGGTGATCCCAAGGAGTGATTAACACAGGTACTGCTTTGGCACTTCAGGTGGAATCACTGTACAGACCCATTAACTTTCAAAATCATTTCTTCTGGTAACGGCACTTAAGTAAACTTGGTTTATTTTATGTTCTACATGGACAGAGTGAGGTGAAAAGTGGGGCAAATTGGGAATTATTTAATTACAATCAAAATATCCAGATTATTAGGCAAACGTTAATCTGAGGCTTAAATTATTCAGGGAATGGTCTTAATTTTCCACTTCTCTGTGTGTAACATAGACAAAAGCACATGCACCGCCAGCGAAACCAGAACCAACTCAGTTGACCCAGAGTGACATGTTTTAGCTATAAGGTTGGTTTATGGTGTTTAATAAGAGACACAATTTTACTGCATCCAAATATGGGCACTCTGTTCTTATATTAATATGACCAGCTAACCAAGGAGTGTATAAATAAATTTGTATTTCTCTATGCTCCCTTTAAAATTTCAGAGGCAATATTGTCTTCCACGGGGACACACACAAAATATAACTTGAGAAGGAGTAAATTATTGAAAGAGCATTGGTGAATTTATTCAAAGGGTAAATTCTTTGAAGTCTGACTTTTTCTAGTTTAATATTCTGTACCTTCTAAATGTGGTTTATTGTATATGTATTTTATAAATGTATATAAAATATATACATATATATCTGTCTTTGACTTTCATAGATATTTTTTATGAACTGTCCCCACTTTAATATGCTGGATGTACGTATCTCAGCCTTACTTTCATCACCAAGCTAGAATACTAGAATTTTATCCTCTTCCAGGGTAATTTTTTGAAGATCAGCACCTGCAAGCTTTTTAGGAGGTGCCATCGGTACTCTTTCTGACATTTTAATAAATAGGAAAATAAATGCTGCCCACCAAATTGCCTAATGTCAACACTTACCTCATCCTAAATGACTGAGTCAGTGTTAATAGATCCCACAGTATGTGCTGTGTACCTATATTTTTCTCAACATCTTTTCTTTCCAGGCTTTGGTCTTAAGAACTATAACTCGCTTTGCTTCTCTGTGCCTCAGTTTCCTTATCTGTTATATGAACAGGGTGGGCTTCATGATTGCTAAATTATCTTTCAGTTATAAGTTTCTGTGATTCAGGAATTTCTCCAAATTTTGTTTCTTCATCTGTAAAAGAATAAAGTTGAACTATGTGAGGTTTTCTTTTTTTGGCTTCCTTTTAATTATCATGAAAGTAATATATGCTTATTGACAAAAATCTAACAGCACATATTTTACAAAATAAAATGGTAGAGTTTCTCCCCTTTTCTCTCATTTGATTCACCTCCTCAATCTATGCCCCAAAGATAACCACTGTCCACATTTTTTAATCATTCCAAACATTTGTGGGCTTATTCAAACATTTTCTATTATATTAATGTTATACTTTAAAATTGTACTTTTAAATGCAAATGAAATTATATGGCATATTTCTCTGACTTCTTTTTAAAACAAAATATGATAAATACCTTGCCATGAACACGTATATTAGGCATACCTCTTTTTTTTATTTATTCCAGGGTATTATGAGGGTACAAACATTATGGTTACACTTTATGTCTTTGCCTCACCCAAGTGAGGGTTAAAGACATGCCCTTCCCCCTACAATGCTCCCCGTGTCCTTTAGTTGCAGGTGGCATACCTCCTTTTTAACAGTTATATAGTGTTCCATTTAATGGCTGTGCATAATTTCTTTAAATCATCTTCTATTGAAAATATTTAGATTGTTCTATTTTCTACTTTAAATGGGTGATTTCTAAAGTTCATTCAGTGTTAAGATTCTGTAGTCACAAGGCCATTGATTATTTTCCTGTATTTTTAGCTTTCATTCGGTAAATAAATATGGGGACATATCATGTGGCTGGAACTATTTCTTACAACTGCAAATGAATGAATTATGAACAACCAATTTGAACCTGCTGTATTTAGGGCATTTTCCATATGCATGCAAACCCAAGTTCCAGTGGATGCCTTCATAGCGGTAGCCAGGAAAGAAACAGACAATGGGCAAGGAGATATGCAGAAGTTATAGCTATCCTTGGTCTACCTTGGATGGACAGACATTTAGTTTTCTTGAAGAAATTTGCAGAGGACCTTCTGTAATCTTCCTTCTAGCATTTCAATGTCTAAACTTTCTCCACCAAAATAGCTCCAAATCTTAATGTGCCACTGTGCCTTCTTGATAAAAAGTAAATTCTAAAGGGTAATGCTATAAGTATCCTAACAACATGTCTTTTAGACTATTGATTTTTTTTCTTTGCAACACCTCAGTATAAGATGGTATTGCCATTGAAATATCATTATCATTATTATCAATATCATATCATCATTAAGAACAAGACTAATAGCTATTACAGCGTGATTGTTGACCATGTGGCAGTACTAAATGCTTTGCATTCATTATCTCTAATTCTTATAACTCTCCTGAAAGATAGATATCACTGCTTCTATTGTGCAGAGTAGCAGACAGTAGAGAAGCAAAGATTCCTCCAACTTCCACCTCGCCAAGTTTCTCCAGTGCCACTTCCAGTATACAAAACTCAAGCTGTCTGTAAAAGTGTAACTGGAAATAAGAAAAGGAGGACAGAAGGGCTTAAAGTAATGGAGAGACCTCAGAAAAGATCCATGGTTGGATTAATATTTAATATAGTTTTAAAACTATTAAACTGCCAACAACTCCTCTCCCTTTGTAACACCCTTGGTTGAGATATTCCAGTAGCTTCAGCATGAAATTTGAAATCCTGGTTTTTAGGCTACTGGTTTTCACTTTGGTTTTGTTTTGCAGTCATTGAGCAACTCTTTGCTTTAGGAAGTGAAGATTTTCCCTCTCCCGACCTCATCATACAACCATGGTGTCCTCTGCTGTAAATACATTTCTCTAAATGCCAATTAACATTCAATTATCCACAGGAAGATTATCCATGTCAGAACTGTGTCCTGCTAATTTTTAATCCCCAAATGAATTTCCCCTGCTGCCCAGGGTGGCCTTTCTTGACAGCTATGAGTATCTGTTCAGAAAGTCAAGCTAATACTAACAATAATGTGCACTGGATCTAATTAAAAGACAAATCTGCTGAAAATATATATATGAGATACCTCCTGAGGCCAAACAACAATGATTTGGGGATTATCTGTTGCTTTGTGTTTTCTGCACTACCACGCCCTCCCACTGGCAAGTAGAATTGAGAGCTGGCAAGTAGAATTGAGACTGTTTTAGCAGTGAAGTTGTTGATTAGCAAAGGACTGTTGTCATAGCACATGTCAAACTTGGTAATTATCATATTTTCTTACAACAAATTCTACAGCTGCTACTCTATGGTTCATTTGTCCTGAAAACTTGGGAAATAATTGCTTTCGGTCAGGAGTTTACAAGAGCAAAAGTAACTGTTTGAGTCCAAATGATTAGATACTATGCATTTTCCAGATGATAATCAAATCATGACCTGAAGGAAATTTTAGGTCTTCTGAAGCCATACCCCGCTACTCTTTTATGAACATATTACATAGCTAATGGAACCAGAACCTTCAATGCCAAATTTCCCCAACCCATCCACAAGAGAATGTTCTGGTAAATAAATAGAAATTATCAGCACAGTGCCAGCCAACATTCCCCAGATTTGGCCCCTTGTGTTTTCTATGAACAAAAAAAGTGAACTGTTCTAGCTCAAGGAGAAATTCTTAAGTACTTGAGAGTATCAAGCACCCCAGTAGATCTATTGAGCAAAGCTGTATCGTGCAACAACGCCAGGCCTTCCTAACTAAAAGAGAGAGATTTTGGTCTTTAGGAAAGTAGCAACCAGAAAGTGCCAAATTTCATTTATATATTTTGTGCAATCTTTAGAACCCATATGAAGTTTGTATTCTGCTCCATGCTATTTTTGTTAAGTTAAAATTGCTTTTTCCTCCTAAAATTTTGAGTTAGGTTGATACCCAAATGTGGCCTATGGCACTTGTCTCAGAGTTGCCCATACCACCTGGTACACAACCTTATTTGCCACCTACAGGTCGAAGGACCGAAAGTCATGAAACAGAGTTCCTTAAAAATCTCTTCTATTAATGCAGTTTCAGAATCAATTTGGGCAGCAGGAGAGACATCACCAAGCCCCAAGACGCACACAAATAGGGTGCCAGCATCATGATTTCCCAGTTTCCTATTGTTCCTTTTACTGAAGACTGCCTAGGGACCACAAGTATCCAGGATGCATTTGCACCTGTTCTGAAGGTTGTCCAGGATCCTGGGGCTCTTCTTATTTGTCTTGTTTTTGTGGTAGAGTCCGGCCATGGCTTACTTTCTCTTTCTTCATGTGGCCTATCCGCCAGCCAGGTCAGCCACCAAGAGACTGGAGCTCAACACATTCAGACCAATAAGGGCAGGCGATTCCTTGCAGTAAATCCAGAATATCCACCCCTTCTCAGAGCCCTTACTACAGATGTTGCTTTTAGATCAAATATTTTTAGGTTGCCTTCTAAACTTTGCTGAATTTCTTGTATGTTTTAGTTGTTGTATAATACCAGTGTTGCTCGTGCACCTTCTTCTTATTATGCCCCTCTAGAAAACTCAGCTAGACCCACAGCCTGGCTGTCATCTCCAGGCAAATGTCTCCCAGAGATCTCATCCAGCCCAAATCCCTCATTGCTCTTCTGGAATCACATTTCCAAGCTGTCTCTTATGCCTCAAGAACAACACGGCTCATCTTGCTCTTCTGGTTAAGTCAGCTCCTCCTCCTGACTTGTTCCTCCTCTAAATAATCATCCTCTCATCTACTCAGGGTAAAGAAAACCAAGGTCTTGTCACACCCAACTTTTTATCACCAGCAGCCAGCACCATGTCTGGCACATAGTAGGTGCTCAATAAATATTTGTTAGCTGAATGAACACACTTATATACACACACAGGGAGAAGCCAATGAGAAACATCTTAAAGACATAGGAGAAGGAGTTAAAGATATTTGGAAGTTTTAACTAACAACCAGCCCATGGGTTCAATTGAATCCCCACCATTCTCTAGTGAGCACCCCATATGCACCCAGCAGATGCTCAGATCTACAGGAAATTGTAGAAGTGGGCAAGGTGTGATTTGTTCCTTTAGAGATCTAGTTGGGGATAGAAAACTATACACTCAAAACAATCCTGATCAACACAAGCCACAGTGCACCAAAGATCTAAATCTTGTGGTACAGATGCTGAACACACAGAAGTTATAGGTCTCAGACACCCCGTGCGGGAACAGAAAGCTTTAATAGACAATAGGAGATGACTTTGTGGGTGGTGTAAAAATCTGAAGAATGGATAGAGGGAAGACTGAGAAGAAGGGAGTAGGAAGGTATTCCAAAAGCAGGACTCAAAATGCAGACACAGGCCTGGGCGTGGGGGTGGCATGTGGGGGGAGAGATTTACAGGACTGAAGAAACCAGCTAAACGAGTCCATCTCAGCTCCGAGTCACCCTGCTGGCTGTATTACAGGATAAACCTACCTAGACCAGATGACCAGCCTGTTTGGAAGTCATTTGGGGAAATCTGATCATCTCTGTAACAAGTAGATAAATAATGGCTGCTTTATCCACCCCTGCCCCCCCAAAAAAGGTAACCTACTTGAACCCTTATCATATTCCCTCCTTGTAACATTCTAAAATCCTTCTGTAAAGAGAATATGTTAACTATAGGCACCTTGATTCCCTCAGTTAATACCAGACATTATTAAGGCATTTTTGAGCTGTGCATCATGTCTCAGGCCGGCATGAAAATATTGCCAGAATGTGTTGAGCGACTTCATGGTGACCTGGCTGTTATAGAGCCAACAAGGAGTGATTTTACTCAAAAAGCCAGTTCAATATCATTTGCAAAAATGCAAAATACAATAAAGAAAGTTGATGTTGTTTCTATTGTCCCATCAGCAAATAAAATAAAATAAACCAAATCACTGATGTTCTTAATAAACTTGCAACAGGGTTTATTTTCTCTTGGAAGTGTAAAAAATGGAGTATAACTTAGATGGATCAGTGGAAAGTGATTATGATATTATTGGTTCAATTGCATAGCTCTCTTGTGTGTATTTCTTCACATCACATTTGATTAAAGGACAACTTTGACATTAAACACAATTACTCTTCCAATCTCTCAGTTTGTTGTTTTGAAATGTTTTATATCCTCCCCAGCCACCCTTTTTGTCTTAGCCATCATGACTTCCACTCAGTTGGTTCAGTCTCCAAACAAAGTCCAGCCCAGCTGGGCTCAATCCGTTTTACCGTGGTCCTCAACTCCCTGGCCGCGGCACAGTACCAGTTGGTGGCCTGTTAGGAAACGGGCCATGCATCACGGCCAGAGCTCTGCACACCCCCCATACACCCACAGCACCCCACCCCCGCCCTCTGGGCCATGGAAAAATCATCTTCTGTGAAACTAGTCCCTCGTGCCAAAAAGGTTGGGGATCGCTGATAGGACACATGTTTGGGTGCTGTGCTAGACCCAATGGCTTACACAAGAGAGAAGTTTTTCTCACTTCCATGTTCAAGCACAAGCAGCCCAGGGCTGACTTGGCATCCTCACAGTGTTGAACACCCAGGCACCCTCTCTCTTGAAGCTCTGCCATCCCCAGGTATCAATCATCAACTTCTCTTTCATAAGGACGTGGAGTGATTAGTGTCATTAGCTCTAAGAGTTTCCAGAAGGAGTGGAGCTCCAGCCTGGACTAATGTGATGGGTAGGATAGGCTGGTGAGACAGTTGTGTGTGTTTAAGCACCATTTTTAAGCACAGGCCTTATTACATTTTCATTTGTCTACCCAAAATCCAGCTTACAGCTGGTAGAGAGGGCTGCGGGAGAGAAGAGAAGCTATGTCCCTTCTTCCTAATGGAACTGATAAATGATGCACATCATTGCTGCTCATAGCCATGTGGTCAAGCTATAAAGCCAGCTGCAAGGGAGGCTGGGCTATACAGGGTTTAGCTGGGTGGCCATGTTTCTGCTGAAAATCTTAGCATCGTGAAAGTAGATGATCAGGAAAATAGCTTTCAAAGAAGACATGGAGAGACTGTTTTCCTAAATATCTAATCACACACTTCTCTGTTCAAGATGGATTACAAATACACATACATTATCACAGAATAAAATAAATTAAAATTAAAAAGAAAACAAATGAGTCAAAAGTAAAACAGTATTTAAAAATACAATCGATATATTCAAAAGAATTACAGAACCATGACTTTTTCTCTGGAGTAAACTGGAGGCTGACATTTGGGGAGTCCCAGGGGAGTGAGAGTGTCCGCAGCACGCAGCGGAGGGCAAGGCAAGCAGTGACTAATGCACAGAGCCTCCTGGGAAGGGAATGGCTGATAGCCAGACGGTTCAGTCCGATACTCAGATTATTCAGCAGTCTGAGATCTGGGTTGTTTTCCTCTGTTGTTCCATAATTCCTTGGAATCACCTGCAACTTGCTGTCCTCAATACTTGAGGAATGAAGGTAGAGGAGGGTCATCATTTTGAAGCAACAAGGAGAAACAATTGTTAATGGGGCAGACATGATTGGGGGAAAAGCCTGAGGCCTTGGCTGTGAGGGAGGGATGGCATGCAACAGCCAGATGAGTGGAGCACTCTTAGAAAATCTCAGAGATATTTGGGAAAGAACATTTTTTGAGTTATACAAGATACAGGACTAGGACTTTGTTGTGTGTGTAAAGAGTAACAGAAGATGGGCCTGGGGGGAAGTCATACTACATGAAACACAGTGAAAAAAATGTATATGCTTACTAGAATTGGACCACAAGTTTGCCCTCACCTCTTGGGTGGAGTTTCCAGTCTTTTTTTCTCTCTCTGTCTCATCTCACCCCGCGCTCTGAGTATTGTACGCTCTGGTATGAGCTGAAACTGACCTGAAGCCACCAATGCATCTCTTCTGTGGATTCCGTGTGTGGTGGATGCTCAATGTCTAACCTCAATCTCCCTCAGAAGGAGCTGGAGCCATCCCCCAGGAGCTCCCTTCTGTGCACAATTGCTCAGATGACTGGGAACTGCCTCGCCTGGGCAGTTTGTCCTCCTCCCCAGCCAGTAACCAGGACATGGCTGGCAAGGGGGTACAAAATATTGGACCCTTTGCCTCAAGAGAGAACCTATTTTGTGGACAATTCATCTTCCAGATCTGCCCACGAGACCAGGCTGAAGCTCATCTCCAGTGAGACCCCCTCCTTGCTTTGCTTTCTCCCTCTGGTCTTTCCTGTTGTGTCACAGCCCTCCTCCTGAGAACGCTGTCCCACCGCAACCACTTGCCCAGGAATCCTTGTTTCAAGTTCTGCTTCTAGGCAACCCACCTTCAGACACCATGTAACACAACACACAGCAAGAAGAGAATGGATTCTGGGTAGGGTCTGTAGGGGACAGGAGAGGGGCAGGAGAGGCCATGAGGCTTGTAAGTGGCAGAGGATAAGGGAACTTATCCTCTGGGGCCAGATAGAAATAAGGAGGTTGGCACACAGGGCTGCAAGGCAGAGGCAGCAGTGAGTGGAGAAGGAGGTTCATGAAGTCAGCAGCATCAGAGTCACCATGTCAGCAGAGCTATTTCTTCTGTGACCCGGGGCCTCCTCGGGGACACACCCTGCCCAGTGCCTGGTAGGTGTTGTGTTCTTAGCTCCCACAGAACCAGACATTTCAGTGACTATTCTTGCTTCGACTTGTCCACCCTTTCACAGTAAGAGGAGGTCTCCAGCTGATCCATTTGTTAATCCCCTGGATTAAGCTCACATAAAGAGTGAAAACACCACTAGGGGAGAATTCCTATAGCTTCCTGCTTGAAAACAAGATTTGCCTGCAGCTAATGGGCATGCCCAGCTCTGACAGCTACTATAAACCCTGAGTCGAGTTTGGAGAAAAAGAAAAAGAGAAGGGAAAAAGCCTGTGAGAGGGGGTGAGGAAGGGAAAGTCAGGTCTGAGGTAGGAGGAGGTCAGGGGTCTCCATTTCTCTCCTGTTGCAGCCCCTGGATGGCTGCCTCTGTGCTGAAGATGGAAGGAGAATATGTCTTAGTCTTGATCTTTCGGCACCACTGACAATCATATAGTATTTTTAGCAAAGTGACTTGAAAAAGAGGGAACATCTTCTTGCCATTTCTTTACTACTTGGGTGATCATTCTCCATGCCTCTGAGATATTAAGAAAAAAAAATGGGGAAAAAAAATCACTTTTTTTTTGAGACAGAGTCTCACTCTGTTGTCCTGGCTAGAGTGCCGTGGCGTCATCCTAGCTCACAGCAACCTCAAACTCCTGGGCTCGAGCAATCCTACTGCCTCAGCCTCTCAAGTAGCTGGGACTACAGGCATGTGCCACCATGCCTGGCTAATTTTTTTTATGTATATTAGTTGTACAGATCATTTCTTTCTATTTTTTAGTAGAGACAGGGTCTCACTCTTGCTCAGGCTGGTCTCGAACTCCTGACCTTGAGGGATCCACTCGCCTCGGCCTCCCAGAGTGCTAGGATTACAGGGGTGAGCCACCACGCCCGGCCAAATAATCACTTTTTTAAACTTGAGTTAAAATTCTAATCGAGTTTTGCTATACATTAATATATCTCTCCATGAACTTTTGAAAAGTGTCTCAAAGTCAAGATGGAAAGGCTGAGAGAGTTTCTACATGAAGTTCCTTACTCTTTGGGGTGGGAGGTGTTGGGTGGGGGTGTGTTAGCAAATTTTGGAGGCTGCTGGGGGCAGTAGCGTGCTCTTTTGCAAGTTCAGACCAGGTAAAATACTTTATGTGTTTAGTATTGATTCATGCACTTAACAACTATGTATCTAGCACCTCCTATGAACCAGGCATTGTACTGAGAGCTAGCAATCTGGAGATGTATAGACACTGTTCCTATCCTCCAAGGGTTCACAGTGGAAGAGAGATATATAAGCAAGAGATTGCAACAAGGTCTGCTCGGAGCTCTATGGCTATGCTCAAATCTGTCCACACAAGTTTCATGAGCTTTCCAGTAACATGGCTAGAAGAATCTCAGAGCACAGGAGAGGATAAACTCTCCAGGTGTTTGTGACTGGCACACCTAGCAACATGGTTCATGGGAAATCCAACTCTGCACTGCTCTATGATGATCTGATTCATCCCATCCTGTAGTTCCTGCTCCCCAGGGAAGTACCAGCACATTAGGGATTCATCAAGAAGAGGACACAGCAGGACCAAAGAGCCAATTCATCCGTCTTCTCCTTTATGGGCTCAAATATATTCATAATAACTTCTTTAAAGTTCTTGCCTGATTGTTCCAACATATGAGTCATCTTGTGGTCTCTTCCTATTGCATTTTTCCTCTTGATTACAGGTCATATTTTCCTTCTTTAAATGTTTAAGAATGTTAAATCATATGCTAGATATTGTGAAAGATATGTTGTAGAATATCTAAATTACATCATCTTTCTTTAAAGGGTATTAAGTTTGTCCTGCTAGACAATTAAATTACTGGTAGATTCTTTTGATCCTCTTATATTTGACTTTATTCTTAATAGAATGGTATATTTTGGTTTTTTTACTTGGTCTTAAGGCAGAACCACTTACTCTAGGGCATAGCTCCCATTCATTTATAAAGTATGACCTTACTAGGTCATCTGAATATCCAAAATCTTTCTTTCTCCTATGGGCCAGAACTCCAACATCTCCCTAAACTGCATGACCTCTGTTGTCCTGTTCAGTTTTCACCTCCATGACAGTCTATCCATGCCATATCTCATGGAGTCTCAACCTTTATCTGCTCAGCTCATTGTCAGCCAAGGAATTTTCCTAAGTTCACATGCAGACTTCAGGGATACTGCATTGCACAGCCCTTGTTTATAAAGTACCCTAACCAGAACATTTCAGCTACTTTAGGAGCCTGCAACTCTGATCTCTTCTTCTTCAGCTCAGCAAAACCATTATTCTATTTGGGTTCCAGCTCCTGGTGCTGCAGCAGAAAAGTGTCCCCACACAGAAAAGTGTGGCTCACCTTTTGTGTTTCCCATACTCAAAGATCACAGTCCTATGCCTATTATTCAATGCCTGAAAATAATTGCCTCATGTATTTGTCCAAGTTTATAGTTGTTTTCAGCAAGAGGGTAAGTTTGGTAACTGTTACTCTCTAATGGTCAAAAGCAGGAGTCAACATACTTTTTTAAAAAAAAAGTATTGATGTTATTTTCTGCATATCCTGAATGGAACTATACCACCCCATAGTTGAGGAGCTAGGGACAAGCCAACATCCTGGGAGAAGAAGGTAGAGCAGACAGAAGAAAGGAACCTAGGTCTTTAATGAATTTACCACCAAATTTCTTGTTACATGAAATTATAAGTGTTTGTATCGCTTCAGCCTTTCAGTTGGGTTTTCAGTTATTTGCAGCAACTGACACTTGCAGTAATTGATACAAGTCTTCATGTCTCAGACTTCTTTTCTCAAGGCTAAACAACTTTAGCCCCTTTAGGCATTTCTTAGAGGATATCATGTGAACTAAAATCCTGTACAACTTATCTCAGTGTGCTATGAACTGAGGAATATGATTAACTCAAACCTCTTCCCTGAGATTGTGTTTGTGTTTGTGTGTGTGTGTGTGAGAGAGAGAGAAAGAGAGAGAGAGAGAGAGAGAGAGAGAGAGAGAGAGAGAGGGAGATTGTGTTCACTAATTATAGAAAATTCACTGAGACAAGGGAATCATACAAACTTTTGTCCGAAAAGCTCCAAACCAAGAGACCATTGCATTCAGGGTTCTCATCCTGGGATCCACTGACATCCCAGGATAGGCTTTGGGGTGAAATTGGATGTAACACATTTGAATGTGCGTTTTGCTAAGCAGGAGTTCCACAGCTTTTGGGTGTTTTTGTATGGTTCTATGACCCCACCCCCAATACTTAAAAACCACAAATGTAGACAAAACTTTTCATTTTCTAGACAAAGAAAGATTATCCAAACAGAGATAGTTCGACCTCCTCTTTCCTGATTTGGATACCCATTATTTCTTTCTCTTTCCTGATTGCTCTGGCTAGGACTTCCCGTACTATGTTGAATAGAAGTGGTGATAGTGGGCACACTTGTCTTGTTCCAGTTCTTAGGGGGAGCACTTTCAACTTTCCCCATTCAATACGATGTGGGTTGGCTGTGGGTTTATCATGTATGGCTTTTATAATTTCGAGTTATGTTCCTTCTATGCCTAGTTTGTTGAGGGCTTTTATTGTGAAAGTGTGCTGGTTTTTATTGAATGCTTTTTCTGCATCTATTGAGATGATCATATAGTCTTTTTTTTGTTTGTTTGTTTCAGCATATTATGGGGTTACAGATGTTTAGGTTACATATGTTGCCCTTGCCCTCCCTCCCCCCTAAGTCCGAGTTTCAAATATGTCCATCCTTCGGATGGTGCAAGAGATGATCATATAGTCTTTGTTTTTGCATCTGTTTGTGTGGTGAATCACTTTTATTGATTTGCGTACGTTGAACCATCCTTGTATCCCTAGGATGAAGAGCACTTGATCATAGTGAATTATCTTTTTGATGTGCTCCTGAATTCAGCTTGCCAGTATTTTGTTGAGGATTTGTCCATCTATGTTTATAAGGGATATTGGTCTGTAGTTTTCTTTTTTTGTTGTGTCTTTTCTTTGCTTTGGACCAAGGTGATACTGGCTTTGTAGAATGAGTTAGGGAGGATTCCCCACTTCTCAATGTTATGGAATAATTTCTGTAGGATAAGTACCTGTTCTTCTTTGAAGGTCTGGTAGAATTAAGCAAGGAATCCCTCTAGTCTGGGGCTTTTTTGTTGTTGTTGGGAGATTTTTTATTTCTGCTTCAATCTTGCTGCTTGTTATTGGTCTGTCCAGGATTTTTCTTTTTTCTTAATTCAGGCTTGGGAGGTTGTGTGTTTCTAAGAACTTATCATTTTCTGTAGGTTTTCTAGTTTGTACGCATAGGGGTTTTTGTAATGTTCACGAATTATATTTTGATATCTGTGGTATCAGTTGGGCTGTCTTCTTTTTCAATTCTAATTGAGTTTATTTAGTCATTTCTGTGTTATAATATTTCTGGTTAATCTGGCTAGTAGTCCATTGGTTTTGTTTATCTTTTCAAAGAACCAACTTTTTGTTTCATTGATTCTTTGTGGCTCTTTTTTTTTATTATTTTTCATTTTTATTTATTTATTTATTTATTTATTTATTTTTTGGTTTCCATGTTATTTAGTTCTGCTCTGAGCTTTATTATTTCTTTTATTCTGATGGCTGAGTTTAGGTCATGTGTTCACACCCTAGCTACAAGGGAATCTGGGATAAATATCCGAATTTTTTTTAGCTTCTATACTGGCAAATTCCATCAAAATTCATATTATAAGGAATTTCTCAATATAGGAAATGGGTTCAAAGGTTGAATAACCCTCCCAAAAAACTAACATGAATCTATACTCCACTCCATAGTGTTGACATGAGGATTAAATAAGATGATTTACAGTGTCTAGGAAATAATAAGGACTCAATTAATGTTCATTTTCTTGATCATACTATTATTACAAGAGTCAAGTCATCTACTGTTGACAGTATACAAGTCGTCCATGACACCTGCAGCTAAGAAGAGTAAAGTAAGGATTTGAAGTGTTTTTATTTCAAAAAATGAGAAAATGTAGAAAAAATTAAGACAATGAGGAATAATGTCAGAAGAAATGAAGGTAGAGGAACTGTCAGAGAGAAAGGAATAAAGAAATGAAAGGGTATTAGTTGCAGAATTACTGATTCCTGGGAAGGAATAGATTATCTAGGGAAAAGGCATAGACAAGGAATGAAGAAATGATGTGAGTTATGCTATTCAGAACTCTATTTCCTAGATATGAATCTCCCTATCCAAGGTGCCCATGCCAAAAGAACACAATAATTAAAGACAAACAAATGATCTTAGAAGGAACTGTTCTTGGGCTTTTTGGAATTAAACCCTTATACCATGCATCTGTTTGGAGGTAGTGGTGGTGTGTTTGTATGTGTGTGAGCTTATTTCGTTTTGTTTTAAATTTACAGAGAAGAATTGAGATTTAAATTTTAAGGGAATTTTGATTTTTTGTTTTGGCAGTTCCTTTCTGACACTTCATTCTTCTTCTTCTCCCACCCAAACCCATATCGACACACAAATTACAGGTGGGATTGGCTACAAAAACTGTGCCCAGAGCATTCCCATTGATCTCATTTGGGCTTAGCTGACTTCTAATACCTGGTGGAGAATCTTAGTTAAAACATCGAAAAAATAATAAAAATTCTAGAACAATGTCCCCCAAGATTTATAAATATGAATGTAAATATGAGAACCCCTTTTACGGTGCATAAATATTGCTTGTCTATCCATCACATCCTTTTTTGTCTGGGAATCATCCCCTCCCTCTCTCCATGTGATTCTGTAAATCAAGAAGCTCCACCTCTTCTCCCCTTACAGAGTTGAACGTGTGATTTGCACTGACCAATCGGATTACCTTCTCCACCTTAATACCTGTGATTAGTTCAGAGATAGATACAAGAAGTAGGGCTGGCCAATCCAAACACTGCTTTGCTGTATAATATGGATATTGGGATACAGTTTCCCCTGAGTTCACCAGCATTTGGTACTATGTAATTATGTAGCAAAGACCAGGACCCTCTCACTACCCCATGGACAAAATCTGCCTGAGAATGCAGCTGAGCTAAGGCAAATAGAGCTCAACATACCTCTGAGCAACCTGAGCCAATAATTTATCCTTTGGACTTCAGCTAGTTTGAGTTGGGTTTTTGTTACTTTGCAAGAGTTCCATACTGTATTTTCCCTCTCCCCATCCAAAGAAAGTTTCGCACCCCTAAGTGATATGAGTTGAAATTTTATTATGGGCTTGAAAAAACACATAATGACAGGAATGACTGGAATCTCAGTAAAGCTTTTAAAATGTTATTTACTCAGACTCTAGAAAATGCTTGCACAACAAGAAGAGTAATAGAAACCTAGCAATCCCCCCTAATTGGTTCTCCCCAATCCATGGTTGAGAATCACTATTTTCAAGTTCATGGACTTTCAGTACAATACTGAGAAAAAAGCATTTCTGAGTTTCATTGTATTTTAAACTCTTTGTCTATTTTTGAAAAAATATACCATACAAAAGAGCCTTTGATAAGCTTCTGTATTCAAAGAACAGCATTTGGTCTAAAGACTCCAAAAACACAAGATCACTACCTGTGAGAACACAGGGTCCACTTGTGAGACAGGAGAGTTCAGAAACTCACCTGGGAACTGCTTTGGGGTCACCACTGAAGGAAGTCATCAATATTCATGGAGAATTGGATGCTCAGCAGTGCAATGGCATGTAGCTCACACATGCAAGACAAAAACTGTTCCTGAGGTTTGAATCCAGTGCCATTAGGGAGCCATTAGTAAAATATTTGATATCGTATCAGAAAATTCCACCAAGATCCCTTTTTCTAATTAGAAACAACTCAGAAAAAAAAATGGTGGAAACACCAACAATAAAAGCAACTATTTGCTAGGAAGACCAATGCAGCCCTTCAAAAAGCTGACTAGACAGTATGAAAGTGCTAGGGTTGGAATGTATCCTCCAAAGTTCATGTATTGGAAACTTAATCCCCAATGCAATGATGTTGAGGGGGGGACCTTTAGGAGGTGATTAGGTAGGTCATCAGGGACCTGCTCTCATGAATGGATTGATGTTGTTACAGTGGAGTGGGTTTGTTATCTCAGGAGTGTGTTGGTTACATCAATAAAAGCAAGGTGGGCCCTGTCTTGCTTGCTCTGTCTCTCACGCATGCTCTTACTGTATAATGCTTTCTGTCATGTTATGATGCAACAAAAAGGCCCTCACCAGATGCAGCCGCTCGATCTTGGACTTCCCAGCCTCTAGAACTGTGAGCCAAATAAACTTCTGTTGTTTATAAATGACCTAGTCTGTGGCATTCTGTCATAGCAGCACAAAGCGGACTAAGACAGAAACTTGATAGCTGTTCAATTTCCTTCTTGACCTATTTTTAAAGTTACAACAATTTTCAAAGCTATTTATATAGCTGAAGATCTCTATAAAAATTTCTACACATTTTCAATTTAACAAAGAACAGACTGCTAGACCATTTGAGGGTCAGGAGAGACTGGGAGTGAGGTGAGGGAAGCCCATTATGCCCCACTTCAATTTAGCTGTGAGAAAAGGGAGTTTGCTGCACTGGAAAAACATCGATCTTTCAAGCAAAAATGTTAGTAGAAAATGTACGGGGCAATAAACGCAGGTCCAAGCCCTGCAGCAACTTGATCAAATGTTACCTGGGCCTTTGGCATCTGAGTGGCCCAGTAGAACTAAGATGATTTGAAATGGTTCCTTTCAGTCAATTGTACCTTCACTGAAGTCTGGACTGTGCCTCTTTTCTTCCAATCTCTGACTTGAGGCAGTGTTCCTGTTATGGGATCAAATGTTAGGATTTTAAAAACTAAAGTTTGATGTGGATGAACAACTGCCTATAAAACGCATTAAGTTCTTTCCCTGTAATGTATTTAATTTCACACTGACTGCCGGTATTGCCCCTGAATGGATTATGGCAGGGGGCTGCCATTGTCCCCCTAAACCACACTGGTTAAATAATACCTTGGTGTCTAGAACGGCTTCAGAACCACTTCATACTGGCGAACACATGAAAATGAATACCCAGCTTTTCTGCAAGTAATTTAGTTTGGTTAAAAATAAGGACACATTGAATTGGTTTACAGTGCGAGATCATTTAAGGCACTATTTGGATTGTACTTTTGCCTACAGTAACATTTGCACCTGCATTCTGCCATTCCCAGCAGCAGGGCCCGATCACACACTTACTGCTTGCAAGCATTCGGTGCTCAGAGTCTATTTACTTAACAGCCCCAGAAATAATACTCCACTCCAGGGTCAGCCACTTAAATCTGGCTTTGTGTTTAGATAATGATACTGTATTCTTGTCTAAGCAGGGGGAACTGCTATAGATAAGCTCCAACATTGCCTCCAAGTTGACTTGACTCCTTTTCAAGAGCACTTTCAAACTTTAAGCACATTTCCAAAGTTATCCCCTCACGCAGTCAGGATAATCACCTCATCTCGTGAAGCACTTCTCAGGCCATAGACACTGGAATCATTTGAGACTGAGCCAGATGGGGCCAGGAGGAGGTTTTACAATAAAGCGGAGCTTCTCTCTGTCCCGTCAGTTGCACCTGTAACATAAACAGCCATGGAGAGGAAAATGCTTTGAAAGCCACTTAGCTGGGCCTCTGCTACCGTGGGTTTTGCTTCGGTGTCCACATCAGTTTGTAACTTGCCCTAGCGTTGGCAAGGAGAGAGGCACATTCTGGCACATGCTTGAGGCCCCAGGCAAGCTCACCTTGGGGCTAATTATACGATTGTAGATGCTTATTTTTAAAAGAGGTTTCAAGTGCAAGGGAGTGAAGAGGGTTCTTTTATTTCCTCTGCATTGTTGTTGTAATAAAAAAAAAAAGAAGTTAGAGAAGTATTAAAGCTTTGCACATCTTTTTTTTTTTTTTTTCTTCCCCTGGCTTTTGAGTCTGAAAAGAATGCTGGAAGTCATCGGAGGCCTGGTTGGAACAGAGAATGTTAATTCTTCCATATCTAAGCCTCTTTGTCGAAATTCCCTTTGTCTCCTGCCCCAAGTCATTAAACACTAATCCCATCACTCTTCCTAATCCGATGCACTGGAGCTGGAGTTCAGTTTCCGAAACTGTCTTTGTGGTACTCCTAATAGACAGCTTCTCTGGATTGTAGTTGGTTCAGGCGCATTTAGAGCTTCCCATTTCAGCCTCTTAATGAAGTGCCCTTAATGAATCTTTTCCTCCTTCATGCGCTGAGCACGGGCTTCAATTGGTTTAGTGTTAAGTAGGGGAAGATGCAGAGTCATCTCGGGGGCCTTTGCGAAATATGACTGTCAAAGGCAAAACCTAGGAAACAGGCCATTGAAGGCTACAGCCACTGAAGTGCTCATTTAATTACTAGGATTTACAAAAGAAAATCTGCCCTTTGTAGCTAACAAAGGACAAGGAACTAAGAAGAGATAGTAAAAGGTTTTTCCAATAAATGATAAAAGAGGAAACATGGGTGAGTGAAGCCATCAGGGCATATAGGGGAACTCTTTCACATTTGCTGCATGGGTCTACCTTTCTAAATGTTAGGTATACCTAGAGATATCGAAATTGGCTTTTCTGTCCTGCCAAGTGATGAAGGCGAGTGAGCCTGATAAATTCCTCATGGGCAAAAAGCCATCACAATGACAATCCACTCCACTAAGTTCAAAACAAAGTATCGTTCATGACATATTGCTAATCCGGGAGACCTAGAAAAACAACCATGGGACACAAAAATGGAAAGTAATGCTTCCAAGGTAGTTCTGTCCTCCTACCCCGCTTTTTTTTCTATTTGAGTAAATTGTTTACAGTCTCAAAGTTAACATCAGCTTGGATCTGCTATTCCTCCAACACAGATTTAAATGAAATCTCCGAATGGTATTTCTTCACTTTGTGTTTTAAAATATGTTGAGCCACTTCATGGATAGCTCAGTACTGTTTCTCCTTCAGTGAGAATATTTATTATATGCTAAAATCTATATTGTATATTTACATGCTATAATCTATTTATTATATGATGAAGTTATTTGTATGATAAAATTAGTCAAATTAATAG
>NW_012138080.1:8128978-8129925 GCF_000956105.1 Propithecus coquereli
GCTTGAGCCCAGGAGTTTGAGGTTGCCGTGAGCTAGGTTGATGCCATGGCACTCTAGCCCGGGCAACAGAGTGAGACTCTGTCTCAAAAAAAAAAAAAAAAGAAGGAAATGGAGGTGAAGAAGAGAAAGCTATACCCATGGGCTTAGATTCAGTAGTGAAATGGAAAATTTATAAAGGGGAAAGTCCTTTTTTTTGGAAAAAAAGAGATCAACTGTTTTGTAAACAGTGAGAAAATTCAAAATCAAATCTAACTGGTATCTTGTTTTGCTTTGTTTTATTTTTCAGCAACAGCTTGGTAAGAAAAGTGCTACAACCTTTCTATGAGGCAGTAATGATGACAAATATCCAAAATCTTTGAAAGGTTAACGGCAATTCCACTTCCAGGATACATAAGCAACGGAGCTTGGTGTCTCAGAACACAGACTTTGGGGACCACTGGACACAGGTTTAAGTCTATGCCCTTACCTGTCAGCCTTAAGTTTTCATCTATAAAATGAAGGTACTAAAAATATGTACCTCACAGGTTAGGAGATTAAATAAGAGAGTGCATGAAAAGCCTTTCTTGACTACAGTGCTCGGCACCTAAGAAAGATGCTACAATGCTCCACAATGAGATATCACCTATCTCCAGTGAGACTGGCCTTTATCAAAAAGACCCAAAACAATAAATATCGGCATGGATGCAGAGAGGTAGGAACACTCATACACTGCTGGTGGGACTGCAAACTAGTGCAACCTCTGTGGAAAGCAATATGGGGATACCTTAAAGAGATACAAGTAGAGCTACCATTTGACCCAGCAATCCCATTACTGGGCATCTACCCAAAAGAGCAAAAGTGGCTCTATGAAAAAGACACTTGCACTCGAATGTTCATAGCAGCACAATTCACAATTGCAAAGATGTGGAAACAACCCAAGTGTCCATCAATACATGAGTGGATTAATA
>NW_012138080.1:8130072-8134175 GCF_000956105.1 Propithecus coquereli
TTTAAGCTAAAGAATAAAAAGAAAAACAAGTTAATGGGGAAAATGCCATCCTAATGATCATAATTTATTTGGTACTAAAAGCACAGAAAACCAATTGACAACAATTAATGTAACTGTGTCTGAATTCTTTGGTCACAGTGTCTACATGCCAGTAAAGTCATGGCACCAACTGACTCAAAAAGCACCTACAGTTAGTAGACACTTATAAATATTTTTTCTCAGATTGATGAATTAACTGATTAATTGGACCAACTGATCTAGTCCTACAGAGAAACTTGAAGTTTGTTAGTAAATGTTTAAGTGACTTTCATGAAATCATTTAATAATAAGTCATTAAATATGAAATGTCCAATTTTGAATCAAAGGTGTAGTTTATTATATCTCAAACAAGAAGCAGTACAATTAATTGAAATATGTGCCTAAACTATCAATACAATTTTGCCATCTCAATGGTAGCTGAGATGGATTCACTTCTACTACAGCTGTCAGCTCATCATTATCCACCTTGGTCTCAGGTCACCCAAGTGGCTCATTTTCAAGATTAAAATCACCAGAACAGAACTTCTCAAACCATAGACATACTGTGTGTTCAGTAGCCACATCCTTTCCAAACACTGTGTTATTTCAAGCTGTCTGTGCTACATTGGTTCCATGACAGAACTCATATTTGAAGACAACATGAATTTTTGACTTATCCACAGTTTCACAAAAATTGCTCTAAAAATTTTTTGAAAGATAATCACAAACCAAAATGTGCATTTGAAAGACTGAGGATGTACCTTCACAATAAACATAAAACAAGAAGTGTCAAAGTGAAATGTCAGAGATATCAACTGTCAAGCTTAGCACTTCAGGAAATCGGACATTTCATCCTTAATAACCTAATACATTGGTCAAAATTAAGATCACACAGCACAAAAGGCTTAGTATTTCTGATTTGGCAACCAGGATGGCCTTGTAAAGATGCTGTCAGATACTGACAGCAAAGTCCTGGGCTTCTGAAAATCCAACTTTACTTCTAATTGCCAAGACCCCACTCCCTCCTCATTATACTGAAAAGTAACATCTTGGCTCTATCTTTATTGAGCGTGCCAATAAAAGTTTGCTTCGTCTTTATTCTTACCAGACCTGATAGTTTTCTTCACTGGGAAAAAACAAAACAAAACAAACAAACAAAAAACAAACTTCAAACTCCCTAACAAAAACAAATCAGATACATTTACTAACTGGATAAATCAGAAGAAAGTGACTCATCTCAGAATAAAACCACAATGTTCTCCTCATAGATAAAAACAACTGCACTTAGCATTCGGGCTGTGTTTCAAATTCCAGTTCATGTCTACCGTTGGCAATAAAAGTTACACTTGGACATTGTTATAATGTGCTCATGTGTTCAGTGTTTCTACTTTCCTCATAACTGACTTGCCAAGTCCTTTTCTTTGGGGAATCAAACAGCTCTTACATGCATTAAGGAAAAATTTCCTGTGCCACAAGTTAAAAAAAAAAAGTCTAAATAGCATTAGTCGGGTTTATGGGGGACATTGAGGCAGTGTGAGGCTAGCAACACGACCAGCTGAGTGCCAGCTGTCCCTGGGAGCTCCGGTCCTTGAAGGTCAGGATTCCCTGAAGCGGGGCTGCCCATGGTGCATTAGATCATGATGGCTACATCCTAGCAGAACTCTCTATTTAATCCTTCTCTTCCTTTCCAGACCCTAACTTTTTTTTTCATTCTCATTTTACATGAGCAAGCTGCATGAATCTAGTTTCAAATGAAAACAACATTAAAAAAATAGAGCCAGGGTGGTGTATCGGGAAGATTTCCAGAAGGCTCTACACTGAGGATATTTTACATCCCTCTGAGCTTCATTCCCTCAACTACAAAATGAAGGAGAGGAGAATTAGATTACAGCTTTTTTTTTTCCTATGGAGGGTATATACTGGCAAAGCATTTTGGTACTTAAGATTTTCTTTTTAAGAAAAGATGGCTCACTGAGCTTTTGAGTTTATAAGCAGTGGAAGTAGTCAATGTTTCTTTTTGTTAGCTGTTACCAACAAGCCATACTTCAAACTTACCAGGGGCACTGCAAATTCTACTGAAAAAAGGAAGAATGGAGGAGTATCATTTATGAAAGTATGAGTAGCCCATCCCTTAAAGTTTACTTCTCCAGAATGTAAAACAACAAAAAACTGACCCATCTCTTTCCTTATTTCAAAGACACCATGGGGGCAGGTGCCACGAAACTATACTCCCCTCTATATCCCTAACGTATTATATACTGCCTGAGATATATCTCTAGAATGAAAGAATGAATGAATCTATCAGGTTATTGGTAGCTATAACATTATCTAAAGAGAAGTTTAAGTTGGACATCAGAAAGAGGTGAGATATATTTTTTCACGCTTCCTACAGGATTTCCCATATGGATTGGGAGGAAATGGAATGACCTGTTCTTTTGTCTTAGAAACACAGGCAATTCACAGTTGAGTGGCTAAGTTCTTACTTAGGAGATGCCCATACTCGTTATTCATCAGAGATCTATGAATTAAAACAAAAATAAGACTTTATCCCATACCCATCGGGATGGAAAAAAGTTGGAAGGGAGGATAATACCAATTGGTGGGGAGGATGTGGGGCCACGAGAGACCTTGTGTACTGAGTATAAATTTGGGAGCCATTCAGGAAAGCAACCAGCCAGTACTTATGTCCAGTGATCCCACAATCCCCTGTATTCCCCAGAGAAATTCTCACACAGGCTTATAAAGGGCACATACCACTCAACCACTGTATCATTTGTTGGGATGGTGAGTTGAAGACAATCTAGAAGTCGATCTCTAGCAGAAAATGAGGTAGAATTTTATGCAATAGGTTAAGATTAACAAATTAGAGATAAATACACAATATAGATAGGTATTGAGAACAGTTTGTTAGGTGAAAATGGTAAGAAATGGAATGAGATCTATAGCAAAATTTTAAATAAGTAAATTAAAAATACATAAACACACAAACCAATGCTATACAAACACACATAAATCCAAGTGAATATACTGAACAGTTTAGAATGTTTATTTACTAGAGAGAAAGAGATGAGAGTATCAGGAAGAAAGAGAAAATATAATTATAACAAGTGGGGTTTTTTCAGAGACCAACTATGGTAGTGTACCAGGAATTGATGAGAATAATTAACTTACCTTTCCGCCCCTGAAGTGCAAAAGAAAGGAATACATTTTAAAAATAAATAAATAAAGCAGAGATAAACTAGACTGTCGTTTTACTTTTCCCAAACAAAGGGCATCTCTCTGAGCAAATATTAGACTTAACATTGATTTAAATGAACATCAGTGTAAGGGTGTGAGATTCCCCTTGACTTAAAGGAAAACATCCAGCAGATGTGTCAATGGTCTTCAAAATATGTAAAGCAGAAGTCATTGTATTTTTATGGTTAGGATAATGTTAGCTACTGTAACAAATGAACCTCAACATTTTAACGGCTCAATGCAACATAATTTTATTTCTTGTTCATGTAACAGTCCAATGCTAATGTAACCTGTTGACAGGTGGGTTCTGTGCCACAGCTGAAAAATGCTATGCTGTCTTCCAAACATGGTTCAATTTCATCATTTGGAAAGGAGAAAGAGATGGAGGAGAACGTATAGGAGGTTTCAACTGGCCAGATCTACTCACATTCTGTTGGCTAGAACTCAGTCAGATGGCCACACAAAAGTGCACACTGAAAGGAACCCTGGGAAACGTGGTATAGCTGTGTGCTCAGGAAAAGGGAAAAACACAGATTTTAATCAGCAGCCTCCACCACAGTCCTGCTGCAATGACATTACCAGTTACACATGGGAGATACCAGGGCCATTTACATGATGATCTGGGCCAATGAACATCACTAAGTTGTTTTATGAAACTCAAAAGAGATAAAGAAGGAAATGGAGGCCGGGCGCGGTGGCTCACGCCTGTAATCCTAGCACTCTGGGACGGCAAGGCGGGCGGATTGTTTGAGTTCAGGAGTTCAAAACCAGCCTGAGCAAGAGTGAGACCCTGTCTCTACTAAAAATAGAAAGAAATTAATCGGACAACTAAAAATATATAGAAAAAA
>NW_012138080.1:8135451-8145834 GCF_000956105.1 Propithecus coquereli
AAAAAAAAAAAAAAAAGATGCTATGATGCTACTGAGGAAATAATCATAGCCACGTGTGGCAGGGGCTCCAAGAATATTCTCCAGAGATTTTTTCCTAAAGGATATACATACTGGGGAAAATTTCCCAGTGTCCTAAAATAGAAAATTGGCTAAAAAAATAATAACAAATCAATATTCATCCCTGAGAAGATATAGAAAAAATTTTAATAATATGGAAAATGTTTACTATGTGTTAAGTTAAAAAAAATTATTACATTTAGCCAGGCACAGTGGCTGCCACCTGTAGTCCCAGCTATTCGGAAGGCTGAGGCAGGAGGATCACTTGAGCCCAGGACTGATGCAGTTGCAACGAGCTATGATGAGGCCACTGCACTCCAGCCTGGGAGACAGAGCAAGACTCTGTCCCTCCACCCCCCCAAAAAGTGATCACAAAATGGCCTGTTGAGTATGATCCACATTTTTAACTGTGTGTGAATTGATACATAGAATACTGACTAGAAGAACACACCCTAAAAATGTTGGTAATAGTTTTCCCTGAATGGGGGAATGGACAAGTTACGTTTACTTTTTTTTTTTTAGATTGAGGAAAACTTGAAATTCGAGAATTTGAGAGAAGAGATATTAAAAGATTTTTATAATTTGTCCAATAAATAAACATAAGTATGATCTTTTTGTTTAACTAAAGTAACTCTCGAAAAACCTTCCATCTCCTAGGGATGAGTTTCTGTTTTTAATTTTTCCCAGTCTTTGCCTAGCCCCTTGACTGTTTCATTCTTGTGTTTTTTCCTGTAGCAGGGCAGTCTGGGTAGGCCTTTGGCAGGAACATGTCCAGGGAGCCCTCTGACATCCCTTCGATACAAAGAAGTGCTGGGCCAGGGCCCCTCTCCCTGCATTTACATCACAAAGCCCAGCGTTCTTCTGCACAGCTTTTCTCACTCAGAGACTCCCTTGGAAAATGTCAGATTCAGACCCAGCTTGGGGCACCACTGTCTGGGAGCCTGGCTCTTGTACACCATAGGGCACTAATTTCAATTCCTCAGTTTTTCTACACCCCAAATAGAGCTAACCCCTCCCTGCAGGGAGCATGACAAGAATTCACTGTTTTAGGCTTTATTCATATGCTCGATTCATTCTTTAACAAAGGGAAGTTGCAACTCTAGCTTGGGTACTAACAATGATAAATTCGCACTGGACACATGCCATCTCTGTCCACATGCACAACTTCCGTCACCTCAGAGGGAAACTGCTTCCAGCCTCCCTGTTTATCAAAGGGCATGGATGAGAAGTCTGGAGACCTGGATTCTCATTTCTTCTCCTCTCTGAGCTGCTACATGGACCAGTCCCTGAACTCCCCAGGAACTCAGTTTCATCATTTGTAGAGTGGAGCAGCTGGACCTGATTATTTCTAAGATGCCTTTAAGATGCACAGTTTCGTGTTTCTATGTGTACTTTTTTCCTTTTTCTTGGAAAAATGGTATTCTACATGGCTTTTTAAAAGTTGTATAAAAAGAATATGTGGAGAACATCCATTCCCCAAATCTCCTGCCCTAACGGCAACTATGTCATGAGTTCTTTGTCTTTCCAAATATAGTATACTGAATTATATACAAATATATATTTTGAGATCTTATTCCAAGATCTCCAATTTGACTTTTAATATTTTATTCTACTCTTAAACTTGAACGTGTGTGTGAAGATACATATTAATAGTACTTATTACAGTGTGGTTAGTACTAGTAATGACTGAAGTAATCTGAACCTTCATTAAGTATATCGTGATATAATCACACTAAGGCCATTAAAAAGACTGAGGTAAGAAAAAAGCCATTTTATCAAACGTTATTAGAGGAACTGCTGTACTCAAGCTTTTGTTTACGTGTCTGCACTCCCCTAGAAATTTTCTGGGAAACACACCATGTTGGGCTGACCAGCTAAAGCTAATTAATACTTCCCATTCTCTGGGGATCAAGGTGAACTCTAAGATCCTTTCTTAGGATTCTGGGGCAGAATCACCCCCTTGGAATAGAGCAAAAAGCATGCAGCCCTAATTATGGTTAAATGTCTCTCACCACCACAAGAGAACCAGTCTTGGGATGAAGCTACCATCCTTGATGACAGAGCAGAGAGATGAGAAGAAACTTAGTCCTTGAGGATTTCCCATTTATGGGACCCAATAAATCTCCTCTATTATTTAAAGCATTTTGTAGTGGATTTTCTGTTACTTGCAACATAAAGACTCCTAACTGGTTCAGGTATACGTAAATCTACCTCACTCTTTTTTATCAAAAAAAATTTGCACTCAACTGTTTATTGCAGCACAATTTACAATCACAAAGATGTGGAATCAACCCAAGTGCCCATCAATACACAAGTAGATTAATAAGATGCGGTATATGTATACCATGGAAAACTACTCAGCCATAAAACAATGGTGACCCTTTTATAACAACTTGAATGGAACCGGAGACCATCTTCTAAGTGAAGCATCGCAAGAATGGGAAAATGAACACCATATGTACCCACTATTAAATTGGAACTAATTGTTCAACATTCATGGGCACATATGAAAGTAAAACTCCACGGAAATCAAGCAGCGGGGAGAGGGGAGGAGAGGAGGGGGCAGGCAAATTCATACCTAATGGGTACAATACATGTTATCTGGGTGAAGGGCACACTTACAACTTTAACTCAAACTGTACAAAAGCAATTTATGTAACCAAAACATTTGTACCCCAATAATATTCTGAAATAAAAAACGTTGTTTGTCCTTTCATTATAATGTTGATGAGAAAAAATGTGGATTCCCAGCAGAGGCCACTGTATGGAGTCTACACCTCTTCCCATGTCTGTGTGGGTTTTCTCCAGGTGCTCCGACTTCCTCCCACATTCCAAAGGTGTGCACGCTGGGTGAATTGGCGTGTCTGCATGTCCCAGTCTGAGCAAGTGTGGGTGTGTGCGCCCTGCAGTGCAATAGTATCCTGCACAGGGTTGGTTCCCAACTTGCACCCTAAGCTACCAGGATAGGCTCTGGCCACGTATAACACTGAACTAGAATAAGGGAGCTGGAAAATGAATGCATGAATGAATGAATGAATACAAATGATTGTAAAATAAACATTCATAAAGCACACAATAATCATATAAATGCATGACAATAAATGATGCTGTACAAAAGCACTCAGTGAGACTGCCAGGTTTGTGACTGTTTTTAACTGTGTGGTGGTAGAGGTGCTCCTTACAATTTTTGCTTTGCAAACATTTTTTCCTTGATTTAACCCACTACCACTTTGATCACTGTCATTCCTTGATTTCACTAAAAATTTGGTAAATAATTCCTTTTATCAGTTTCTTAAATGTATGTATAGCTCTCATTTACATTTATTATATTAGAAGTGTTTGAGGTCTTTATTTAGAAGTTTGGTGATGTTTTTGTGACCAGAAATATATGCCTTTGGAGAATAACTCTTGGTTATACCAATTAGCCCACGGTAAAGTTGGTTTTGTTATGTGTCATTTCACTAAAGTCACAATTTCCAAGAACCTATGGACAATGTTAAGTGAGGACTTCCTGTATTTCAGGGAAGGAAAAGGAGAGAAGGAACAGCAGGTAGACAGCCATCAAATGTCCACCATAGCATGGGAATATAAAATTATTTCTAAAATACTCTGTTAAATGCGAAAGGCAAGGTACAGAGGTGTGAGTACAAGATGCTACCATTCATGTTTTAGAAAAGCATGCCTACATATGCATATATTATTTCTGACAATAATGTCAATGTCACATACATTCATTCACATATATATAAAAGAAAGTACCCACAGGGGAAAATAATAATAATCTTTTAAAAACCAAAATTCTCAGATTCTATCATATGTTTAGAATTTGCAAATAGTCACTTGGAACAGAGGATGTTAAAACAGCATTAGCAATGCATCAGCAGACCCTTCCGCTGCTTTTGTCTTCCCACTCTGTTCTTTAGGGTTCTCAAGAAATGAGGAGTATTCATTAGAAGAAAACAAACTAACTCATCATGCAAATGACAAGGTAATAAATAATATATATGTGTTTGCACAAATCAATTTACAAACGTCACTTATCCTGAACGAGTTTTTAAATAATGCCCAAGAGCTAATCACTGGGAACTCCACAGGTGACATAAATCCAGATATGTTTCTTTTCACACTGAGTTTCAGAAATACCTACGGCTGCTCGATCAGTCACTCACTCAAAACTGCAAGGAATCCTGACAGTTTCTGATAGTTTCCCAAACGCCTGCTACTCAGTGGGTATTTTATATTCATGGAGTTTGATCATTGGTTTAAATTGTGTTTTAGCAAAGTGAAGAAGAATTGGAAAAACATCTGTGCTGTAGGGGTGCTCCCCTCCCAGGGAAGAATGAGAGAACTTTACATAGTCAGCCTACAGAGCTAATGAGCAAGAAGGCAGTAAAGACTTCAAAAACCCATTGCAAACTGCCAGCACTACTTTTGCAAAAAATAAAATTGAATTATGTATGTGAGTCTCCATGTGTGTACATAAAGTGCAAGATGCAAAAACTGATTTTTACAAGAGATTACAGAGTTTTAAATGTTTTCATAAGTGGAAAATATATCAATAAGGCATATCGGAGTTAAAAATGTGAAACAGTCAAAATACATAGTTCTCTTTGACATATAAGAGGGAGGACTTTGCTTGGAAATATTTACTTATTCATTCAACTAGCTTCTAATTTGATGCCTGATATATGCAAGGTACTGTGTGTGCTGAGAGCTCTGATGAAGCAGACTCTTTAACAAAGGGATGGCAGTAGGCAAAACATATTTGGAAAGTAGGTAATTGTGAAATGTGGGCTAGATAAGTGGAAAAATTACAGACATTCCTGAAAGTCAAGCATTTATAAGAGGGAAAATATTACAGAGGGGTAATTTTGCTCATTCAATATTTATCCATTGGGAAATAAATGTGGATGAGGTAAAATGGTAGACTGATTAAACATGTGAACTCTGGGGTCAAAGGACCTGCAATGTCTAGAGACTACTGACCAGCTACGTTAACAGGTCATTCCTTAACCTTTTGTTCCTTGGTCTGTCTGAGACAATGGAAGTAGAGTTCTTAGCATGCTTCCCAGCATTTAATTTGGGTTCTTGACAAGTTAGCGATCATTATTATTGTTATTAGAGTTTAGTTGAGCCTCTGCTTACTCTGTTTAGCATTATCTGTTTCTCTGCTTCACTTTATTTTGCATAGAACAGGATAGACTATTAACGGGCTTACCAATAATTATTTTTTAAGAAAATAGGAGGAAGCAGAAAGATTGCAGAGAAATTATCTATTTACATTAAAGTTGTGTTTACATATATATTTATTCACTAGCAGCCCAGGAATTTTACCTTGTCGATATTACTCTGATCTCTTAATGTTGACTCTGTGGCATTTTAATGAGCTGTTTATTTGGCAAAATGGTTACTTATAATTTATCTACTCATTTGGTCTGTTCCTACTTTAATTTTGCTTCTAATGTATTAGATGATTTTAATCTGACATTTCTCTGATCTTCACGTACAACCCAAACACTGTGTTTAATAGCATCCATTTTAAAGCACAGCAAAGTTCTTTTGGTGGTCTTCTTTGGTAGGGGCAATGGGATAGGAGGAGAAAGAAGCAATTTGAAAGCAATTAATCATAAATGAGCACTAAGTCAAAGTATTACTTTTCCAGAAGACTAATTTTAAAAACTTTCTTTACATTATCTTACTTCTATGAAACTAGAAGCTCCCTAAACAATTCTTTGTAGTGGGACACAATTCAGTTTGAAAGCTAAAGGATACAAGATCATTTTGATGAGATATCGTCCTATATAGAGCATTGATCTCCAAGAGGGATGATACGAAAGCTCCAGAGTAAGTCATCAGTCTCAACAACTGAAGGGCTGAGAAGAGAATCAGGAAGAAACTGTTAAATGTAGGAAATGCAGTGATTTGTGACTCATTCCAGCTGCCCATGAGTGACTGATGTGAAACCTTGTAGAAAAATGCCTTGAGTTAGGAAGATAACTTTTCTCTGTCAGCCTGAGACTACACATTAAAAAAACGGGAGGTGTCTCATGACCATTTTTGACATTGATTAAACCCCTAATGTGACATGCGTATAAAGAAAAGTATGACTTTGAGATCCTTGGAATGTGTCATTGAAGAAAATAGTGGGAAATATTAAAGACTATACAACAAGGAGGGGCCAGGATTGGGTGGGAATGAGAAAGTTCCTCCCCACCCACACACATGTACAATATGGGCACTATGTTTATTTCTCAATACTGTTATTTTTTCTGCTTTCTTTGCTTCTTAGCTTCCCTGGAATATCTCCCAACATACACACACATACATACACACGCCCCACACACAAAAGAGAGAGAGAGAGAGATTGAGAGAGAGAGAGAAACAGCTAGATCATCTGGATCCATTTAGGGACTGAATTTCCTAAGTGCCAGTCAGATAAACAGACCCTATAATATAGTCGTCACATGAACAAACCAATGTTTGATCAATGTTCCATTTGCCTGGTGAAGTGTGAACCTTTCCTGAGAGCTGAAATGACAAATATTAGTAAATTATTATCATCAGTTATCATCAGACAGTTGGTTCATTGTCCTGCGCGGAGTGAATTATGAATTAGGAATCTATATGTAGCTATAAATGGTACCACAGCATGACCAGATCATTGAACAATTGATTCGGCTGTTCCATGGTTTCTGGACAAATCAAATCCCTCTTCTGGAAAGCTTCAGTCCACAGTGGCATCTCTCCTCCAGGAGTTCTTAACACTGAGGCCAATAGCAGTGGTCTTCAATTATTTTTAATGATTAAAATCAGTTTAAAAGTGAGCATGCACCATTAATAGAAATATACTTATCCATTTAAAAATCAAGAATCACACATTATAATGCACATTAAGGAGGAGTTAGAAAAGAATGAGCTAAGATGAAATAAATATTTGAAGTAATTTTATTAACAATGCAAAAAACCTTTTTGCTCTTATCTAAAATATTGTGTGTAATTTATTACTAAGTATTTCTTATTAACATTCAAAATCTTGTTTTTATTTTAAAATATTTCATTTTATTGACTATCAAAACTAAAACAAGTTACACAAAAATGTGTGAATCAGAATGGAAAAGGTACATTGTTGGTCACACTTACCAAAGCATTATATTTATGTTTAATTTGCGGTAACACCCTATATTATCAGAGTTTTCGTTGAAATTTGACAAGTGAATTTCCATCTCCCCTGTTAGAAATGAATCAGCAGTGTGTTCAAAGCTCTCTGAAACTCAGCTCTCTGGTCCTCCCGTTGGACAGACAGTAGCATCCTTTTGCAGCGCCAGAACCGTCTCCGAGACACCACGGTGAAAGTGAAGGCCGGAATAAATGGCTTTGGCCGTATCGGGTGCCTGGTTACCAGGGATGCTTTTAACTCTGGCAAAGTGGACATTGTTGTCATTGATGCCTTCGACTACATGGTCTACACGTTCCAGTACGACTCCACCCATGGCAAGTTCCATGGCACAGTCAAGGTGGAGAACCGGAAGCTTGTCATCAATGGCCATCCCATAACCATCTTCCAGGAGCGAGATCCCACCAAAATCAAATGGGGTGAAGCAGGCGCTGATTACGTTGTGGAGTCCACTGGCATCTTCAACATCCTGGAGAAGGCCGGGCTCACCTAGATGGGGGTGCCAAAAGGGTCATCATCTCTGCCCCCTCTGCTGATGCCCCCCTGTTTGTGATGGGCGTGAACCACAACAAGTACCAAAACAACCTCACCATCGTCAGTAATGCCTCCTGCACCACCAACTGCTTAGCCCTCCTGGCCAACGTCATCCATGACAACTTTGGCATCGTGGAGGGACTCATGACCACGGTCCACGTCGTCACCGCCACCCAGAAGACTGTGGATGGCCCCTCTGGGAAGAGCATCATCCCCACGTCGCCTGGCGCAGCCAAGGCTGTGGGCAAGGTCATCCCCGAACTGAACGGGAAGCTCACTGGAATGGCCTTCCGCGTCCCCCCTGCCAACGTGTTGGTGGTGGAGCTGACCTGCCGTCTGGAGAAGCCGGCCAAGTATGACGCATCGAGAAGGTGATGAAGCAGGCGGCGGATGGTCCCCTCGAGGGCATCCTGGGCTACACCGAGCACCAGGTTGTCTCCTCCGACTTCAACAGTGACGCCCACTCTTCCACCTTGGATTCTGCGGCTGGCATCGCCCTCAACGACCACTTCGTAAAGCTCATTGCCTGGTATGACAATAAATTTGGCTACAGCAACAGGGCGGTGGACCTCATGGCCCACATGGCGCCAAGGAGTAAGAGCCCGGGGCCACCAGCCCCAGCCAGAGCACAGAAGAAGAGGGAGGCCTCAGCTGCTGGGGTGTCCCTGCCTACTCAGTCCCCACCTCCCTGAGAATCTCCCCTCCTCACAACACAGTTTCCATGCCAGAGCCCCTGAAGAATGGGAGGGGCCTAGGGAGCCCACCTTGTCATGTACCATCAATAAAGTTCTGTGTACCCCCCCCAAAAAAGCTCTCTGAAACTCTTTCTTTGGAGGATTTTTAAGCAGGTTAGAAAATTTTACATTCCAGGTTTTTAAACTATAGAGCTACAAGGAATTTTATAGGAGACATACACGATTATCAAAAATAAAAATTACACAAAGTTGTAAATATTTTCAAGCAGAAATTCTCAAAATATTCTCTTCAGTGTACTAAGTTTGTTCCCAAAGGCAGTTTTTTCTCCCTTTAAAAGCATCATTAGTTTAAGGGAAGGTTCCGAGTGGATGTGAATACATATTTCAAGTAGACAAGTAATCTAACCCCCCCCCCTTTTTTTTGGCTGACTTCTGATCATATCTGGCTAGATCATCATTGCTTTTACATTGTAATAAGATTCTTATCAAAATGTCCAGTGTGTTTGAGGAACAGAGGCCAATTCTGCCATACGCTTGTCACTCCTTGGGGGTGCATTATTCATACAGTATTATAATATCTTCGGTTTTTGATTTTCTTGATGGAATCTTTTTAAGCTACTTGTCCATTTAGTCAGAAATAATTTAAACCAATATTATTAACATAATTGCCACCTAGGACGGCATAGGTATAATCTCCAATATGTCTACATGCTGAATGAACAAGTAAGGATGCTGTGGAAGACACAGAAGTTTTTGGAACTTCCCTTCTTTCTTAAGATGCTCACTTACCGCACGGAACTGTGGTATTATGAGACCACCTGCGTCAGTCCATATATTAAATACTATTACAGGTTAATTTATTTCTTATTTTTATTAGACATATTAAAGAGGGTCTTATACTTTCTTCCTACACTCACCTCATTGGATTATCTTGGGACTACTGGTCAGCCCAACTCCTTTGACCACAGGGCCGTTGCACATGCTATTCTCTGCCTGGACCATTCTGCTCTCCCTCCCCCTTTAATAGTTAACTGCTACTTATCCATCAGGTTTCATCTACAATATCACTTCCTCATGTAGACATTCCCAGATCCTCCCTGTCCTCTTGGATTAGGCCAGGTCTTTCTGCTATAAACTCTCATAGAATCCTACCTACTGCTTTCAGTTAGAGCCCTTTGTAGCACATAATTACAGATTCTCCTGTGTGACTGAGAATGAGTTCTCTGCTGTCTAGAAACTGTAAGCTCCATGAGAGTAGAGGTTACAACCATTTCCCACTGTATGCTCAGCCCCTAGCATCATGTTTCACAAATATTAAGCATCCAATCAATATTTGTAGAATAAATGGTTGAATGATTGATAGACTGTGAATCTGGGACTTATTCATATATGAGATGTCATCAATCATTTAGTTTTACCCGCTTACGTTATTGATAGGAAAACTACAATGTAAAAGGGCTTTGTGGCACACCCCAGTCATACTGTTAGTTGATACAAATAGTAGGAAAAAACCCTGAGGCTCTTGGTCCCCAGGGCTGGCACTTTTTCTATGCATCCCAGAAGATGCTTAAGAAAAGCTGTCATTAGAAATTGCCTCCTTATTCAGATAATCAGACTCCCTGAGACCAAAACTTCTCTTGAAAGGACATATAAAATAAATTCGTGAAAGTAAAGATTTAAAAATAGTGAGACAAAGAACCTAGTAGAAAAGCCTTATAAAGACCATGAATTGGCAATTCATGGAAGAAGAAATATAAATGACAAATTAATATGTGACTCACATATATGGATATGTAATATAAGGAAAGTATAATATAAATTTTTAAAAAATGTTCTTTTTCCCCATCAGAGTCCTAAAATTTAGAAAAATTGGTCACATCCGATGTTGGTAAGAATGTGATAAAATGAATCCTGTTACAAATT
>NW_012138080.1:8145884-8148740 GCF_000956105.1 Propithecus coquereli
AAAACTTTCTTTACATTATCTTACTTCTATGAAACTTATAAAAAAAATTGTCCTAGAAGCTCCCTAAACAATTCTTTGTAGTGGGACACAATTCAGTTTGAAAGCTAAAGGATACAAGATCATTTTGATGAGATATCGTCCTATATAGAGCATTGATCTCCAAGAGGGATGATACGAAAGCTCCAGAGTAAGTCATCAGTCTCAACAACTGAAGGGCTGAGAAGAGAATCAGGAAGAAACTGTTAAATGTAGGAAATGCAGTGATTTGTGACTCATTCCAGCTGCCCATGAGTGACTGATGTGAAACCTTGTAGAAAAATGCCTTGAGTTAGGAAGATAACTTTTCTCTGTCAGCCTGAGACTACACATTAAAAAAACGGGAGGTGTCTCATGACCATTTTTGACATTGATTAAACCCCCAATGTGACATGCGCATAAAGAAAAGTATGACTTTGAGATCCTTGGAATGTGTCATTGAAGAAAATAGTGGGAAATATTAAAGACTATACAACAAGGAGGGGCCAGGATTGGGTGGGAATGAGAAAGTTCCTCCCCACCCACACACATGTACAATATGGGCACTATGTTTATTTCTCAATACTGTTATTTTTTCTGCTTTCTTTGCTTCTTAGCTTCCCTGGAATATCTCCCAACATACACACACATACATACACACGCCCCACACACAAAAGAGAGAGAGAGAGAGAGATTGAGAGAGAGAGAGAAACAGCTAGATCATCTGGATCCATTTAGGGACTGAATTTCCTAAGTGCCAGTCAGATAAACAGACCCTATAATATAGTCGTCACATGAACAAACCAATGTTTGATCAATGTTCCATTTGCCTGGTGAAGTGTGAACCTTGCCTGAGAGCTGAAATGACAAATATTAGTAAATTATTATCATCAGTTATCATCAGACAGTTGGTTCATTGTCCTGCGCGGAGTGAATTATGAATTAGGAATCTATATGTAGCTATAAATGGTACCACAGCATGACCAGATCATTGAACAATTGATTCGGCTGTTCCATGGTTTCTGGACAAATCAAATCCCTCTTCTGGAAAGCTTCAGTCCACAGTGGCATCTCTCCTCCAGGAGTTCTTAACACTGAGGCCAATAGCAGTGGTCTTCAATTATTTTTAATGATTAAAATCAGTTTAAAAGTGAGCATGCACCATTAATAGAAATATACTTATCCATTTAAAAATCAAGAATCACACATTATAATGCACATTAAGGAGGAGTTAGAAAAGAATGAGCTAAGATGAAATAAATATTTGAAGTAATTTTATTAACAATGCAAAAAACCTTTTTGCTCTTATCTAAAATATTGTGTGTAATTTATTACTAAGTATTTCTTATTAACATTCAAAATCTTGTTTTTATTTTAAAATATTTCATTTTATTGACTATCAAAACTAAAACAAGTTACACAAAAATGTGTGAATCAGAATGGAAAAGGTACATTGTTGGTCACACTTACCAAAGCATTATATTTATGTTTAATTTGCGGTAACACCCTATATTATCAGAGTTTTCGTTGAAATTTGACAAGTGAATTTCCATCTCCCCTGTTAGAAATGAATCAGCAGTGTGTTCAAAGCTCTCTGAAACTCAGCTCTCTGGTCCTCCCGTTGGACAGACAGTAGCATCCTTTTGCAGCGCCAGAACCGTCTCCGAGACACCACGGTGAAAGTGAAGGCCGGAATAAATGGCTTTGGCCGTATCGGGTGCCTGGTTACCAGGGATGCTTTTAACTCTGGCAAAGTGGACATTGTTGTCATTGATGCCTTCGACTACATGGTCTACACGTTCCAGTACGACTCCACCCATGGCAAGTTCCATGGCACAGTCAAGGTGGAGAACCGGAAGCTTGTCATCAATGGCCATCCCATAACCATCTTCCAGGAGCGAGATCCCACCAAAATCAAATGGGGTGAAGCAGGCGCTGATTACGTTGTGGAGTCCACTGGCATCTTCAACATCCTGGAGAAGGCCGGGCTCACCTAGATGGGGGTGCCAAAAGGGTCATCATCTCTGCCCCCTCTGCTGATGCCCCCCTGTTTGTGATGGGCGTGAACCACAACAAGTACCAAAACAACCTCACCATCGTCAGTAATGCCTCCTGCACCACCAACTGCTTAGCCCTCCTGGCCAACGTCATCCATGACAACTTTGGCATCGTGGAGGGACTCATGACCACGGTCCACGTCGTCACCGCCACCCAGAAGACTGTGGATGGCCCCTCTGGGAAGAGCATCATCCCCACGTCGCCTGGCGCAGCCAAGGCTGTGGGCAAGGTCATCCCCGAACTGAACGGGAAGCTCACTGGAATGGCCTTCCGCGTCCCCCCTGCCAACGTGTTGGTGGTGGAGCTGACCTGCCGTCTGGAGAAGCCGGCCAAGTATGACGCATCGAGAAGGTGATGAAGCAGGCGGCGGATGGTCCCCTCGAGGGCATCCTGGGCTACACCGAGCACCAGGTTGTCTCCTCCGACTTCAACAGTGACGCCCACTCTTCCACCTTGGATTCTGCGGCTGGCATCGCCCTCAACGACCACTTCGTAAAGCTCATTGCCTGGTATGACAATAAATTTGGCTACAGCAACAGGGCGGTGGACCTCATGGCCCACATGGCGCCAAGGAGTAAGAGCCCGGGGCCACCAGCCCCAGCCAGAGCACAGAAGAAGAGGGAGGCCTCAGCTGCTGGGGTGTCCCTGCCTACTCAGTCCCCACCTCCCTGAGAATCTCCCCTCCTCACAACACAGTTTCCATGCCAGAGCCCCTGAAGAATGGGAGGGGCCTAGGGAGCCCACCTTGTCATGTACCATCAATAAAGTTCTGTGTACCCCCCC
>NW_012138080.1:8150515-8163336 GCF_000956105.1 Propithecus coquereli
AGCATATTATGGGGGTACAGATGTTTAGGTTAAGTATATTGCCCTTGCCTCCCTCCTCCCCACCAAGTCCAAGTTTCAAGCGTGTCCATCCCTTGGCTGTTACAAATTCTTTGTGATAGCATAAATTGACCCAATCCTTTGGCGTCAATTCAGCAATATTTATTAAAATTTTAACTGTGCATGCCCTATGACTTAGCACTTTTGGGAACTAAACATACAGATGAATTAACAGGTGGGCAAAAATATATTACAAGATGTTCATAGTAGTATTATTCATTGTAGTGAAAATTGGAATACAATCTAAATATCCACTGCTAGGAAAGTCTTTAAATAAATCTCTGTTCAACCTAAGTATGGAAAAGTCTGCAGCCATTAAAAAATGCACTAGATCTGCATGTAATCATGTGAAAAGCTAAATAATAGTGCTAATTTTTGTAAATGTACCATAAAATCTCATGTTTCCTTTATTTAGTTTCAAATAAACACTACATTTTTAATAATAGTTACCTCTTCGAGGAGGGAAGTCGTGTGGGAGGATATGATAGTGCAAACTTCCACTTTTTACTATATCTCTTTAGGATTGCTCCCATTTTTATAGGCATGTATTTCTCCTATAACTTAGTTTTCTGCCAAATTATTAGCTGCTGTTGTTGGGAAAGAGCTTTCTCACTCCCTGCCCCTGGTATTCATTCAAATCCTGATGGACTGCAACATCCACGCCCACAGTGGGCGGAGCTGGGAGAAACCGGTTCACTTTTGGCACCTTCCCATCAAACACGCCAAGACAGCCAAATGGACAGACAGCAACGAGTGTTTCCTATACAAACCAGAGCTCCTGAGACGTAACACACCTTCCCTCAGCCAGGTCTGGACAGAACTATGTGAGCACGCTGCAAACGTGGGCAAAGTCTCCCTGTCCCGTCATACTCAGAAGACAAGTGCACTTTTCCCACCGAAAGTTGTGATGAAATATGTAGAGAACCCAATGCAACTTTCCAACATCCTTTTCTACCTAGCAGGTGGGGCAGATCAAATCAAGAGGAATATATATCAGGGTTTTTTAAGGAGCAAATATTAAACGAATGTGCTGGAGTCCTTAGTGGTGTCAAAGTTAGTACAGTAAGATAACGTTCCTTAGGGCTTTGGTCCTTCTTTCTCTCTTCTCCCAGCAAATCCTACCCACACTTCAATATTTGTGTGTAATTTCACTCACTTAAAACTTCTCTGGGCCAGGGGCAGTGGCTCACGCCTGTAATCCTAGCACTCTGGGAGGCCGAGTTCGGAGGATCTCTTGGGGTCAGGAGTTTGAGAACAACCTGAGCAAGAGCAAGACCCCGTCTCTACTAAAAATAGAAAAAATTAGCCAGGCATGGTGGCGGGCATCTGTAGTTTCGGCTATTTGGGAGGCTGAGGCAGGAGGATCGCTTGAGCCCAGGAGTTTGAGGTAGCTGTGAGCTAGGCTGACACCACAGCACTCTAGTCCTGGCAACAGATGAAAACTGTCTAAAAGAAAAAAAAAATCCCAACTTCTCTGACCAATTCAGCTTAAAATAACCTCACCTGCTCTAAACCAGAGTCATGCATGTTTACTCTGTTAAGCCGACAAGAGACTACCCAATGAATGACATCTCATCTCTTGCTTTCTTCAGCTGTTTAAATCTTTGTTTATTGTTTAATAAACAAAAGTTAATTCTTTTTTTCTAATTTTCCAGACTGGGCAGAGACCTGTGTTAAATTGCTCTATCTACAAACTTGCCATAAGAGAAATCTAATAAATATCTGCAAATTTTAAAAATTACAAATAAGAAAGCCAAGAAGGCCATGAATTCTAATTTTTTACTTTGGTGATTTATGTGTTTGTGCTCCCTTCACCCCTTCCAGATTTTAATGTTTCCTATTCATAAAAAGAAATTCAACATTTAAAATTAATAATGAAATTCATAAATATTCACTAGTAATTTATAAGCCCAAGATGAACGAAAAACTCTGCAGTATCCAACAAGCACAAGTTAAGAAAGACGAAAAAGAAAAACTGGTTTGAACTGTAGAATGATGTTCATGTTTCGCATCCAATAAAATATCATGAACAAATGAGGTGGAAACTTAGAAAGATAACTAGTCTCGTCAAATAGAAATAGGTGTGGTATGTGTGTGTTTTAAATTAAAAAATGAAATTCAAGGCTCTTTTGCTTAATGAAGCCAGTTCTTTCATCTTTTAAAATGACAGTTAAAGTAAAAACTAGAGTTTGGGGGGAAAAGGAGATTTAGGGCCTGCCTTCAGACATTAATAAACACTATTCCACATTCTAAAACTATTAGACATAATTTGGCATAATTGCCAATCTTTCCTGAGCAAAGGCATGCAACCCGGTTGTTTTAACTGCTAAACTTGTTTCACAAAGAGAACGATCACCTCGGTTGGGGACTCAAGGTTTATGCCTTCAGAGAGGCGTCCTGATGAAATGTACTCTTGGCCCTGCATACTAAAACAGAATTTTTTATTTTCTCAAACTCACTGTAAGGAGTGGAACAGAGACACATATTTGTTGAGACCAAAAGATATTTTCTACAATGCCGTATTGAAGAAAATTTATGTAAGGAGAATGAAGACATTTGTTTTTATTCCCTCTCAGCCAAATTCCACTCTAAGTTTGTCGAATCCTAAAATTGTATAGACCTTAAAAATATTTTCCTCTGTGGACATATGCTTTCTTGCAGTGACTTCCTGTCCAGCTTGTCTCATCTGTCTAATTTAGGTCTTAACCCCTCAAAGCAGACATTGTGTATTTTACAACGTTTTCTTTAGAGCAATATTACGCTGACAAGTTCGGTAAATCTTAAATAGCAATAGATCTTCCATTGCCATTCTCTGCTAACTCTTGTTTGTCTACTCGGGCCTCCTAATTTCAATGCGTGTAGATCCCTGTCCTTTCCCTGAATAATTGGAGTGGGTAGGTATTTTGTAAGTCAAATTTTGATTATTCATTTTGGATCTATTCACTAGTATATAGCAAAAGGAAAGAAGAAAGGAAGGAAGAAAGGGGCGGGAGGGAAGGAGTCATATTGAACAATATTGATTATAGTGAAACTAGAGACAGCCTTTCTTTCTTGTTCGGGTAAGATATAGCTTGTTGAGAACCACCAATGCTTCTAAACAACATATCTAACTTTTACTAACTCTAATATATTTCACAGCTATTCATTTTTTACCCCCTCATCCCATCTGTCAAAAAAATTAATCAGTAAGTAAAGACACTTCAATGTGGGATGAATTCTATATTGAATTCATTCATGGAAGTGTTTGCTGGAATATTTTTTGAAGTTGTTTTACCTTCGCACATACTGAGAAGCATCAAAATTAAAGAATAAATGCAGGAAATCTTTCTATGTTGGCAGAAGGCTCTCCCTGGTCATGCAAACTTGTTAACAGATATTTCTTCAGGATAACTTGAGAACCTTCACAGTAGAAGATGCTAGTCCTGTTCTGACTAAAGCGCTTACAATGAATGGGTGAATAAATTATTACCATCCACGGAGGCTGCCTCTTTGGATAATTAGCCATTTCAGTGTAAGAAAGATACAGTAAAGCACACTTCAACTTCAACATCAATAGACAAAACACGGGGTAAGTAGCTAAATTAGATTGCTTTAAATACTATCTAGAACTTTTATCTTCAATTATATGCTCTTGTAAATTTCTATCTAAACTATATTATATATAATCCTTTTGAGCATATAGTAAACAACTAAGATTTCCTAACACAAAAGTGGGATTACACTATAATTTTAGGAATTTGCCAAAAAGACGTCCAGATAGGATTTATTATATGTGCATACATAAACAAAATGTAGAAATTGTGTCTATTATTTTCATAGCTTTTATTTTTTTCCAGTTTTGTATGCGCACTTAAAATAATAAGAGATGTAGAACATTCCCTACGGTCACTAATTTGATTATATCTCTGTCTGAGAATTAAGTTGATGGGTGTATTTCACATGGGAAATTTAGTGCTCTATAGTTGAAATACAGGTTTATTGACCTCCGTACTGATCTCTATTTTGTAGCTTAAAAAGAACTTTAGAAATTTAACATTAGGCAGAAGATTCGTTGAGACTTGCATTCTTGCTGCTTAGTGACTAAGACTTAAACAAGAATATAACCAAATGTTTTGCAAATTTATATTTCAAAAAAATTCTTGTTGCAAACAATGGTAAGATAAATTTAACATAAATTATCTCAATTGTTATTTTAGAACTACAAAAAAAAACAGAAAAAATGGTACATATATGTAATTCGCCCCACATTTGGAACCAAACAAGGGAAAAAAATCCTTTTCTCAGGCAAGGTGAAAAATAGACCTAGAGAGAATTTGACCCAACGACTTCTGTTACTTTCTTAGCCTTTCACAAAGTACCCAGAAAGGTTACCAATTACAAATAAAAAAGAAAAAGCATTATTTAATCAAATCATTAGAATGCACACTCTCTGGGGTGATTTTTATAAATACGTAGCTGTTTTAAAAAGATTATTATAAAATATAAAGCAGAGTAATTTATAAGTATGCACAATTAGAATAATAATACTTTAATAATACAATATTCTCCAAAGAACTCAAAACACATTTTTAAAAATTAGTCTCATAATTATCATTGTAGAAAAGTATGTGTCCTATATTTGACCACTAGACTTTTAAAAAAAAGGTAGTTTTTTTAATGGCTTTGTCTTATACTCTTAAAAGTGTATTTTAAAATTAAGTGACCAGAAGACATTTCTACTGGCAAAGCATTAGCAGGGAAGAGACCTCGATAAAATTACCAGGGAAACACTGAATCATTTCTTCTGCTAGTGAAAGTCATAGGCAAAAGTTCTAAAATTATACAATTACAAAAATAAATCAAGTTGGCGTGTCATTTCTGCTTTTCTACATTAATAAATTAACCATGTAACATTGTTCAAAATTATGTCAGTTACGCATATAATAATCTTTTAAATTAATGAAGTGATGAAGCAGTTTGAGGACACCCATGATTTACAGGGCTGCTTTTAGCTAATGTTAAAAGCCTTTCGTTTAATAAATTGCCCCCTTGAGAAATTACCAAAAATGAATATTTTCAATGCTAAATGTTTCAAGGTTTACACTTTTTCAACATATTAACAAATGGCAAGGGAGACGCATTTTTCAAAATATATCTTCTTTTACATATATTTAATTGAAATTAATTAGTATATTACTTTAGAAGGAAACGATTAGACAAGATCATTTATGAGAATTTTTGTAAAGCAATAAAGCTGAATTTAAACAATGAAATCAATCAGATCTTTACAAAATTTGTATGATAAATTAGGAATCATTTCAAGCTTTTTGACTAAAGAGAAACAATTCTACAGAATGTATATTCTTAAAATACGAGTGCTGTTCACTCATATTAATTATTGCTTTAATTCTTTGTTTGTATTATTTATCAAGAATGAAACTATATTACTAATAAACTTCATAATTTTTATAATAATTTTTGTTCTGTTCGCCTTTATCTAAACATTTCTTTGTGAATTGTTAGATGTGATTTTAATTCCCATGTATTTCTCAGTTCAATCATGAATAACAACAATCAGACCTTACAGGCAAAGGACATCATTTCCATTGTCTTGTGATTTTATGTGGCTTCAGAGATATGTCTGAAAACAAGAGAAGTAATATCTATGGAGAGATGTTATAGAAGTTCGTTAGCAAAGCAAAATAGATTCCAGTAGACCTAGGATATGCTTGCCTGTGATAACAGCAAGAAAGAAAGGGAGCTAAATATAACTAGCAAAGAAAGCCTGAAATTGATGTTCCCTGTGTTTATGGATTTGTTTTCATAATGTGGAGTCTGATTTTTATTCCACTTCTGAATTAGTAATGTGCCTAGTACATTGGGCCAATTTCTTTTCAAAGCATTTGCAGCTCCAGCCCTGAAAACAAGAATAATTAATTCGTGCTTCTTGAGCCCAGTGGATGTAATTTTAGCAGGCAGATGCCAAGGAAATAATTTTTAGAATTCGTATAATCGATGGCAATGTAATGGAGAATTGCCTGTTGGCATTTCAAATGATTTTAAGGAATTTTAAACTTTCATCAATGAATTTTTAATGCATACTAATAATGGACTCTCATGGGTTTGTAGTGTATGCACAGTGAAACAGAACTTTAAGCATATTATTATTTTCCTTTAAAAATGGCTTGGAGAAAGTAATAAAAGTGTTGGAAATGCAAGACTTTCCATTTCTTTATAATATATAACTGCATCAAACTAGTCATGAATACGATTATTTGAGTGAGCTACATTTTCGAGAGTTAATAAAGAAAAGTGAGAAGACTCGGCAGTCTTTCAAATACATATATCCAGTGTATGAACATCCGCAGAAGGATCCCCGTTGAATATTAGAGCTACATTTACACCCCTGACTATGGCTTCCCCTTGATGAGCCTACACAACTGGCAGAAGTCTCCATACACGTTGAAGAAACAGCACATGAGCTTTAGGATGGCAAATTGCAAAATATTACATATCTCAAAGTTTGAAATATCAGATATTGTTTAGGACTGATATTGAACTCTTTATCATCATTGGGATTATTTCCAGAAGGTACCTTCAAAGAGTACAAACTTACATGGGTATAGGAATTGATAAAATCTTTGCCTGGCTGAACTAAAACCTACTGAAATCACAACAAGAAGAGAGGTGGGAGGGATGTCAAAAGCTCTCAGAGAATCTATGATTATCAACAGAAGGGCAGCTGAGCCTATTTAGATGATTTGGAAATAAAAGCTTAACTTCTGATGGATCTAACCTCATGTTCTAATCCACACTAACTGTGGGAAATATGATTTTTGTCTCTGGACTTTAGTTTCATCTGTACTTCAAGTGGAATTATGGTGTCTATTTCTAGCGAGAATTATAGCACCTTTCTTTCTCTTCCTCTATAAAACTATAGAAACACAACGAGATAACATATGAGAGCATTTTTAACTCTTTGAAAGAATTGTGCCATATAGACCTGAGATTTAAGTAACTTGACTTTTCCAAGCTTTTGAAAGTAGATAATGGTGTAAAAAGAAACTTACAGATTAAATATATATTTATAGTATATTAATGTATTTTTATGTAGTCAAAATTTTTAGATGATTTTTATGGCAGATTTCCTTTGTTAAATACGTTCAATTGGGCTAATAAATTTATATTCCCCGTGTATACTGCAGCAAACTGCCAGGAGGAGGAGGGCTAGGAACTTTCCCTGGTGGTGGAGGAAAGGCTTAATTTTCCCCCATCGTGTTCTAAATGGAAACCTCAGTGGAAACTTTACATCTTAAGTTTTCTCCCCATAGAAACAGATGCACAGTGGCTGAGAGGCTTAAAGACATATCTGCACTCTCTCCATTTTCAAGGCTGCACTTTAAAAGTCAGGCAAATCTTTTACTTTTTACAACATAAAGAACAGCAAATCGGCTGTTGTTTTTCAAAATAGAGTGCAGTCCGCCTCACAGACACAGATCCAATAAAATGCTCTATTTATTGGCTAAGCATTAACAGCGTCTCTTATTTTACTCCTGTGACCCTCTTTGGCAGTTAGTCACACATTCCGATTGAGCAGACGCCACAAAAATATCCCTCATGTATAAGGAAAAAGAAGAAGCCTAATTGGCCATCGACCTCTCCCTTCCAGCTCCTCTGGTGTCACCACCCAGGGGCTTCCAATTGTCACCCCCAGGGCCAGGCAATTTGGACTGAGAAGACAACGAAAGTAGGCAAGGCTGAGCACCAGATTCAGGGACAGTACCCTGCCCCACCCAGAATCGCCACTTCTATGAGCAAAGCCCCAACAATGACCATGACCATCAGCTGAAACAGTGTTCGTCAAAATAGCGTGCATGATGACACTCAAGATGACACTGCGTATCATCCAGAGCAACATTTGCTACTTTGTTTTCGTTTATTTACTTTTGCTATCACTGTCTATTCCATAGTAGAGGCATTGCAATCCCATTTATGATAGTGACATAAAATTCCTTTTTAAAATAAATATATTTACCTTCTTAAATAGATTTACAGAAATGTATGCAACTAATATCATGGAGAGGCAAAGATAAGGTTAAGATATGGCAATAATTATGAAAATGATTGGAGAATAGCTGAAGAGGAGAGTATATTGAACTAAAGAATGCAAAAGCAATTGTGAAGAAAGAATAATCACTCTCCCCTTTCAACTAGATTTTTATAATAATTATATTTTTTTCATTTGATCTATGCAAGATATATCATTATCACCACTTTACAGATGAGGAAACTGAGTATCAGAAGGCTCAAGTTACAAGTAACTAAAAGTCACACAGTTATTATTAATGTTGAGAGAGAAATATTAAGCCTTCAATGAGACTTTCTGCTCCAAATGGCATATGCTTTTCAGTTTATCAGACTATTCCCTGAAAAAGTTACATGAAGGCTGGAGAGTTAAGTATTGCCTTTGTATTAAATTTGTGCATTCACCCAAAAAGCAGCATTTTAGTACATTTCCCAACTGAACAACAGATATAATAGGAAAATTCCTTTTGAGTAATATAGAATATGAGCCCAACTGAACTAATTAGTTCACAATGGTGTTAGGAGGTTAACTATCTGATGGTGATAAAACATTTTACAGATGGAAAAATGCCATGTTAAATATCAAAAATTACCATTCCTTGTATCATTGTTCAGTATTTATAGACAACAAAACTACAGGTAAGGAAAAAATATGAATATCATGCAGTTATTACTCTTCTGATCAGTCCTTGGAGAGGTGATATTTAATCCTGTCTGTCACTCTTGTGGGGATATCGGCATTTGTCAGCGAGAACTGATGGATCAGGCAGTCAATAGACATTTAGAGACAGGCAAACCTGTATACCAGAAGATGCTGCCACTTCGTTGTTTTATAGGGAAAGAAAGCAAAGTATTAAAATAAATCTTGGCACTGTAATTTAAAAAAAAACAGAAGTCATAATTTCTGAAAGCAGAATTTGTAGTTTCAATCACGAACTTAGGCATGAGTCTGTTCTGAGACCACAAATTGTATGAAATCCTTAATGCTTCCTCAGAAATGTAAATATTTTTATGTGAAACGGTATATGCTCAGCCCCAAGTCAAAGTTACATAAAGGTATAAAGTGCTGACAAAATCTTCGATATGACCATCTGGTCAAACACATTCACAATCTCAGCATGGAAAGCCATCCTTTCTGATAAGCAAAAAGCTCACAAACAAAGATATATTTTATCCCCACCATTTTCCAACACAACAGCCAATTTGAAGATTCTCTAATAGGAAATTTGATTTGGCTTTTCATGAGAATACTGTTTTACCATATACTTTATATTTTTTTTCAAAAGAGTAAAACCCTGCTTGTTTTAACAGTGTACATTTGCATCTTTAAGAGGATATTTATTTCCCTTACAGATAGGGACAATATCAGTTTGATACAGGGTAGGCATGTGATCTGAAATAACAGTCTGAAGTGTAAAGAAATGTAACCTAAACTCAAAGTGAAAGGCTAGAGACCACTTACACAAGCATAATTATTTGAACCTCCGACCTTTCATACTGAAATTAGCGAGCATTTTCATTTTCCATATGCAATCACTTACTGTCCTTTCTCTGCTATTAGTGTTTCAAGAAGCAAGGACATTTAAATGAAAAAAGAAAGGGAAAAAAGCCCTCTGTTAATTTGAAGCTGAGTATCTGATCCACTAAAATTGACAAAAGTATCCTCTTAACAACTGCCACTTTCCAATAATAGAGTTCTGCTGGAAGGAGACGTACTGGAGAAGAAGCCAGTTAATGTGACTGGATTCTGAGTCTTCGTATCAGTACGGAGTAATGTCTTTCATTGCAAAGAGTTATTTTTCAGATCTTTTGAACGAGAGCTCTCTTATAGATAAAACTACACAGAAAAATGTGTTTGTCAATGTCCCTAGCCGAACACTTTTCCACTCACTTCAGTGGTATTTTGGCACCTATGAGTAGGAGTCCTTCAAAAACTCGGGATGATGAATTGTTATGTGACATGCAAACAGCTTGAAGCCTGCTAGCTTGGAGAAGCTCAGGACAAGAAACTTGCCCGTCCCCAAGTGTCCTGGTTCTGATTAGTCAAAGGAGAGAGTAAAAGTATTAAAAACTGCCTGTGCCATGTACATATGCTCCACATATTTCAGGTCCATTTGACTAATAGGGGGCAAACTGGCCTGCCCATCAGCCCATGGCTCCCACCAGCCCCACCCCGAGCTGGGATAATGACTCCCTGTAACTGCAGAGGGAGGCGTTTTCTTCCCTTTCTCAAAGTCGTTGGCAAACTCCACAAAATGATTGTCTTTTACAAAGTAGCAGACAGTCGTTGGCTGCTAAACTGTCAAGCTTATCTGTATATACTGAAGGTGAATAACTGTTGAAGTCGAACATGACCGTGGCCTGGATATCACAGCAAAGCAAAGAGGCGATGCCACGGCATGGAGGTGCCCAGAAGGCAGAGGCAAGGGAGTCTCTGAACAAAAGGGGGAGAAGAAACCAAACCATTTCCTGCCAGATTCTACCTCAATTCCTTGACATCCAGACTGAACTTGATTACACAGGCTTGTGTTAGGGCTGGGCAGACCTGAACATGTTTGTAATTCAGGTTGGACCAGCTTTCCTGAAGTTCACGTGCATACCTCAGCTTTTTCCACCACTTCCCCTCCCCCTCCCTTGCCCCTGTCAAGACCACCGGCCCCCTCTTTCAGCTCTGCTGAAGTACTGACATGCTCTCAGAATGCTTTAAAGAGAGCAATAGCTGAAATTTGGAAGCGCCTTCTTCAACTTGATGAAGGTAAAATAAAAACTCCTTTTTGCACCACCAGCTCCTCTCCCCATCATAGCCAAATAATGGCAGTTTAATTCGGAACATTTATTGATCGGCTCCTCTCCGCAGGCCCCTGAAGCTAAGGAGCAGACAGCAAAAAGCTTCAAATCGTGAGGAAAGGAGAATAAAGCTTTTGTGTCTTTCAACTCTGTCAGGATAACCTTAAATAAAAGTAGGGGGAAGGGGAACCAAGCCTAGAATTCAGTGGTTTGCATAAGATTCATCTCCATGGAAGGGAGGGAAACCAAATTTTCATTAATTACCAACATTCACCAAACTTTAAAACAGAGGCTCTTAACCAGCAGTGAATAGCAGAAGCATAAACGCAGGGATTCGCACTGAAACTTCTAAATCAGACCCCCTGGGCCTGGGAAATAATTGGCCAGGGTTTTTCTGAGTCAGACACCCTGGGGAATGTGAACTTTAACATTTTTTCTGAGGTAATTTTGGCCTACATCCTGGGTAAGAATAGCTCAAACATGTAGTTCTCAAACCTGGATGATTAATCATAAGAATCACCTTACGGGGCTTAAAAATATGGATTCCTGGTCTCTATCCTACACCGAGTTGGTCAGAATCTTTGGAGTTGGGACCCTAGAATATGTGTTGTTGAAAGCCCCACATGCAATTCTGATTATCAGCCAGATTTTGGAACTACTGCTTTCTACCACACCCCAAACAAGTCCCGACATTGGCCATGGAGTCCGACTGAATAGATCCAGATAGGGTCCGGGCACCTGTGTTCTAATCAGCGCCCGGTGTGGGTGTCATGAAGGCTACACTGTGAGTACTGTGAAGAGACATCTCTGGGGTGCAGAACTTGAGCTTTTATTGGAAGCCTCTGTCCTTCTTGTCCAATCACTTGTTTACATATTCCAAAAACATAAATTTACCAAGTATCACCTATGTGCCAGGCACATTTTTAGAACTCAGAGAATTCACAACCTAGTGATAAATATGCAAATAATCATAATACACAGTAGCGTGTGTGTGTGTGTGTGTGTGTGTATGTGTGTGTGTGATGTATATATATAAACATATGCAAAAAATGAGGTGTGAATGAGAAGGAGGCAGTATGAGCTGGTGAAGGCTTTACAGAAGGCAGGCTGACATTAAACATAAGTTGGGATTCTAGCTGGAGAAAAGAGTATGTGAAACAGCTGTAGTTTTTCTCATAGTGTGGCCCTCACACCACCTTTGTCAGGATACTCAGGGGCTCGGCTCACCCCAGAAGAAAACAATCAAAATTTCTTGTAGTGGGACATAGGAATATGCATTTCTAATGAGCTTTCTGACCACTCTGAAAAACACTGGTTTGTGAAAACTGTTTATTGGCAGAAACACTTGATGAAGCCAGGTTTATTTGGGGGAAATATAAGCACATGATGTTAAAGTGGGGACTATTTTTTTAAGAAACTAAAAGCCAGGTGAGACTTCTGCTTTTGGCCGATATGGTATAACAAGAACCAGATTTGCCGTCCTACCTGAAACAACCAAAATTCAGACCAAAAAATATGAAACAACAGTTTTCAAAGGACTGGATACAAAGCAGTGAAGACAATGATCCCCAAAGGAGAGGAAAAAATGAGGTGAGCCCTAAGATTGTGTTGAGAGAGTTTCCAGTCTGTGAGGTAAGGAGGAGGTGCCCAGGCAGAGCACAAAAGACTCTTCGAGATGGAGCTGAGAGTCCAGGGATAGATACCAAGGCAGCCAGGGTTCTTGGGACAGGTACTGGGGGGAGAGAAAATGAGACAGCTGCCCACATCACAGGGCAATAAGGGAATATTTTGAACATCTTTATGTCAACAAATTCAATGACTTGATTAAATAGACAAATTCCTTAAAAGACACAATTACCAAAACTTACTCCAAAAGAAACAGATATTATAACTTGAATATCTCTATATATATT
>NW_012138080.1:8164331-8164821 GCF_000956105.1 Propithecus coquereli
TTATGGATTAAATTGTGTTTCCCAAAAATATGTGTTGAAGTTCTAACCTCTTGTACTTCAAAATGTGACCTTATTTGAAAATAACAACATTGCAGATGCAATTCATTAAAGCGAAGTCATACTAGAGTAGGGTGGGCCCTTAATCCAGTATGACTGGTTTCCTTATAAGAAGCGGACAAGAAAGGGGCAAGGAAGGATTCTACTCAGAATCTCAAGGAGAGCATTGCCCTACTGACACCTTGATTTCAGACTTCTAGCCTCCAGGATAGATAAATAATAAATTTATATGGTTTTAATCCCAGTTTTTGGTGAATTGTGCCTTTCAGCAGCCTTAGAAAACTAACACAGAAAGAATCTTCCCAATCTTGATAAAGGGAACCTATGAAAAATGTGAGACTAACCTCATACTTTTTTTAATTTCAAAATATTGAGGGAGTACAAACGTTTTTGTTACATGCATAGCTTTTATAATGTTTAAGTCAGGGCTATT
>NW_012138080.1:8167647-8169009 GCF_000956105.1 Propithecus coquereli
CAGAAGGATTGCTTGAGCCCAGGAGTTTGAGGTTGCTGTGAGCTAGGCTGACACCACGGCACTCTAGCCTGTGCAAAAAGAGTGAGACTCTGTCTCAAAAAAAAGAAGAAAAAAAAATGATGATGGAATAATTAATGTCCATATGAAAAAAAAAAAAGAATCTAGACAGACCTTATACCTTTCACAATAATTAAGTCAAAATTGATCATGGTCCTAAATATAAAATGAAAAATTAGAAAAACTTTCAGAAGAAAATCTAGGTGAGTGAGCTTGGATTTAGGGATGAGTTTTTAGCTATAATGTAAAAAATATGATCCAGTAAAAAAATTTGCTAAATCTGACTTTATTAAAATTAAAAATTTCTGCTCTGTGAAAGATACTATTATGAGAATGAGAAGACAAACCACAGACTGGGAAATACACATATCTGGTAAAGAACTTGTATCCAAAATATACAAAAAACTCCTAAAACTCAACAATAATAAAAAATCACTTCAATTAAAAAGTGGACAAAAGGTCTAACATACACCTTACCAAAGAAGATATTTAGGTGGAAAAGAAGTATATGAAAAGATTATTTGCCACGAGAGAATTGTAAATTAAAACAACAATGTGATACCACTGCATACCTATTAGAATGCCAAAAATCAAAAAAACTGACAATACCAAATGCTGAAGATACAGCGCAATAGGAACTCTCATTCATTACTAGTGGGAATGCAAAATGGTACTGACACTTTGGAAGATAGTTTGGCAGCTTCTTACAAAGCTAAACAAATTCTTACTGTATGATTCAGGAATAGAGCTCCTAGATATTTACCAAAGTATTTTGAAAATATATGTCCACACAAAAATCTGCACATAAATGTTTATAAGCATCTTTATTTACAGTTACCTAAAATTAGAAGAGACCAAGATGTCTTTCAACAGGTGAATGGATAAATAAACTGTGGTACATCCATCCAATGTAATTTTATTTAGTGATAATAAGAAATGAGTTATCAAGCCACAAAAAGACATGGAAGAAACTTAAATGCATGTTGCTAAGTAAAAGATACCATTCTGAAAAAGTGACATACTCTATGATTCCAAGTATATAATATTCTGGGGGCAAAATTACAGAGATGGCAAAAAGATCAATGGTTTCCAGGGAGAGGAAGAGAGTGCTTAATAGGTGAAACACATGGTTTTATTTTGTATGATACTGTAATGGTGGATACATGATATTAGGTATTTGTCAAAATCCATATAAATTTACAGCACAAAAAGTAAAAACCTTAATGTATTCAAATTTTTAAAAAAGAAATCATTTGGCAGGTCCCACATCTGAGGATGGGATGTAGACTATGGTAAAAGAATCTA
>NW_012138080.1:8171644-8173405 GCF_000956105.1 Propithecus coquereli
TGAATGATTCTCGGAATAATTATACTATGTGAAATATGCCAGACAAAACAAGGAGTACATGATGTATGACTCCATTTACATAAAATTTTAGAAATTGCAAACCAAAATATAGCAACAGAAAATAGATCAGTAATTCCCTGGAGTCAGGGAGGTTTTACAAAGGGGTATGACAAAAGGCTTGAGGGTAATGGATATACTTAATACCTTCATTGTCATAATGGTTTCATGAGTTTATACCTATGTCGACCATTAGCAAATTGAATACTTTAAATTTTTACTCTTTATTATATGTCAATTATGTCTCAATAAAGCTGTGTTTTTAAAAAAGGGTGAGTTTCAAGGATAAGTGTGGATAGATGGATTGGACATTTGAGGATACCACGTCATCTTTCTCTCACCCTTCTTCTGTGCCAAACAACTGACTATTACCAGGTAGCAAGAAAGGCTCTTCCGTCACATGCCACTTTCAAGGTCTTCAAGGTCAAGGTCTTTTTGTTTATTTTAGGTCCTCAAGGTGAAGAATCAATGAAATATCCAATAGGACAATAATGATCTTAGCTCTATTTCTATAAATCTTCATATACGTGACAATGCATATCCACATATATAATCCAATTTGTGCCCTTCTCTGCGTGATCTAGACAAGGTGGGAGCCATTCTATATGGCCATTTGACAAACGAAGGCAAACGGGAAAAAATCAAGAAAGTTCAAGAAGTTTGCACAGGGTTATACAACAACTTAGCTGGGACTCAATAAAGTCTCCTGGTTAAGAACTTTCCAGGACACTGGCTGCTGTATAAGTCAAACCATCTCCTCAACCAAAGGGTCAGTTATGAATGGCAATAAAATAATTAGAATTTAGAGAAGGAAGTCTAAGCAAAGAGTCTCACCTAAGGCTTCCCAGTGCTTCCGCTACAGAGAGCCCACTAATCCCCTTAGATGTCATTTCACAAGCTTACCTAGTTCTTTAACACAATTACAATAGATTACAAGAGTCAATTATCATTGCCTGTTGTGGGCTTCTGGAATTAAAGTAAACTGAAAGATAATTAACGATAGTTAACATTTATAGGGCTATTTATTGAGTTGGTATTTACTTCTTTATTGAATACTTACTAACAAGCCTATGAGGAGGCTACGGTAATGATCCTCTCCATTTGACAGATGGGGAAACTGAGGAACAGGGTTTCTGTAGCTTGAGCAAAGTCACACAGTTCTTGAATGGAAGAGCTAAGAACTCAAACTGCCTGATTTCAAAGCTTCATCCTATGCCCCTAATAATTCATTTCACGTAATATATGTAAATGAAGACATCTCCAGATTAATTGTGTTTTAAATAGATCAGAAAGCCATAAATTAGATTGGAAAGAACTGAAATATGTCTGATTATAGACTTAGGGTCTGCTCCCAGCACAAGCCTACTTATTGCTGGAGTGAGGCAGAGGGAAGGTTGATAGTTGCAAAAGTATGTATACAAAATGAAGAGACTAAGAGAGAAAGGGGGAGGAGGACAGAGCTTCCCAAGCATCATTACCTTTCTCCTGTGCTTTTGTGTTTGCTATGCTCTGTTTCTACCTTATCGATACCACGGCCTTCAGACAGTGATCACTTAAATTCAATAAAAAGAGATGAAACCTTTCAATGGCTTCAGAATTCTATTTCTCCATCTTCACCTAATTATTTAGCAAAAATTCCACTTCTTCCAACTCACTGTTTCTTATCCTTTTTTTTTCTTTTATTTCAGCATATTATGGGGGTAC
>NW_012138080.1:8173455-8174456 GCF_000956105.1 Propithecus coquereli
TCCTTGGCTGATTCTAGGACTGGAGCAGAATATATACAAGATGGGCCTGGAGCATTTGTAGAGCCAGAAAGCAAGGAATTTGGGGGGAAACGCACACACACACACACACACACACATACACGTTGGTGGAAGTATGTCAAGGAGATACTGCAGCCAACTGAAAGCACTCCCAATGGCCAGAGCTGGAACATTTTGAGCAGCACAATAAATAAAGTAGCACTGGATTTAATCCTAACTATAAAATAAATATCCTTGAGTTCGTACTTATATAAAGAAATGTTCAAATAAATAAATAAATGGGAAAGAAGAAACAAATTTCCCATGCAGAAGAATTCCAAATAATTTATGTTGTTACTCAGCCCTCAAGGAAGGGGAGCATAGCTCCTCACTCATAAGTGTGGATTGTGCATAGTGACTACTTTCCAGAGAATACAGTATTAATATTAAAAAGGGAGAGGAAATTAGTACCTTTATAATGGAGAAACCTGATAAACCCTACCTCAGCCAACAATCAGGGTCAACATCGACAGCCATAAATCATATTGACAGAATGTATTCTTAATGTGACGTGATGAAATGGCACTTTACCTCTGTGGTCCTTCTCCCAAAAACACATAACCCCAGTCTAATCATGAGAAAAACATCCAACAAATTCCAGAAGGGCATTCTCTGGCCAGCACTCCTTAGAACTGTCAAGATGATAGAAAACAAGGAAAGTCTGAGAAACTGTCACAGCCAAGAGAAGCCTAAGGAGACAAGACAACTAAATATAATGTGGTATCCTGGATGGGATTTTGGAACAGAAAAAGAATATTAGATTTAAAAAAAGAAGGTGCTATCAATCAAATATGAACTTTAGTTAATGATAATGTATCAACATTGATTCATTAATTGTAACAAATGCCATATACTAGTGTAAGATGTTAAATATAGGAGAAACTGGTATGGGGTATATGGGAAGTCTCTGTATTATGTTTCTGTTATCCAAAAACAATTCTAAA
>NW_012138080.1:8174506-8175239 GCF_000956105.1 Propithecus coquereli
ACTTCTTATGAAGCTACAGAAATCGAGACAATATGACAGTCAGGTTAGACAGACAAATGGATCAATGAAACAGTATAGAGAATTCACGAATAGAGCCACATATACATGGACAACTGAGTTTTGACAAATTACAAAGGCAATTCAGTGAAGAAAGAATAATCTTTTCTATAAATGGTGCTGGAACAATTGAATATTCATATGCCAAAAAATGAACTTTAACCTATACCTCCGACAATATACAAAAATTAACTCAAAACAGATCATAAACCTAGATGTAAGAGTTAAAACTATAAAACTCTTAGAAGAAACATCTTTGTGGCCTTGGGTTAGGCAAAGTTTCTTAATTACATATGACACTAAAAACACAAGCAACAAAATAAAAAAGAGATAAATTAGACTTCATCAAAATTAAAAGTGTTTGTGCTTCAGAGAAAACTACCAAGAAAATGAAAGACAGACAACCATGAATGGGAACAAATAATGTATCTGATAAAGAATTTATATCCAGGATGTGTAAAGAAGAAATATTAGAACAAGAATTTAAAAAAGCCAATTTTAAAGTGGGCAAAAGATTTGAATAGACCTTCCTCCAGTCAATAGAGATATACAAATGGCTAGTAAGCACATAAATAAGTACTCAATATTTTTAGTTATTATGCAAATTAAAACCACAATAAGATACCACTATTTGAATTACTAAAATCAAAAAAACTGACAATACCAAATGCTGAAG
>NW_012138080.1:8189267-8190739 GCF_000956105.1 Propithecus coquereli
TAATATTGTGTTCAGCTTCAGGTAATAGGAAATCCAAATAAGAGTGGCTTAAACACACAATAGTATTTTATTTTAAGAAGGCCAGGGGTAAGCATTCAAGCCAGGTGGCAGTTCAAAATGCCAGTCAGAAAGCAGGTTTCATCTTTAATAAAAAACTAACATATAATCACCACATAGCTTTGGAAATTTTGACTCATGTCCTTACTTGTGTAAATCATTTTTAATAAGAAATAACATATTACAGATACAGTTGAACCCCTTGTGTCTCTCCTACCACAAAGTTAAGCATTATCCTGAAGTTGATGTTGGTATTTCCAAGTGTTGTATTTTCATTTTCGGTATATGTATATGTATCCTTAAACATGCGCAGTATAGTATCACTTGTTTTTTAATATTTATATAAATACTATCAGACTAAGTATTCTTGACAAGTTATTTTTTTCACCCAACATTGTTTTAAAGATTTAGCCTTGTTCATAAATATCGCTCTAATATATTTTAATAGCTCTAGATTGTATGACCGCAACACAATTATGCAATCCCCTGTTGATAGCCATTTAGGTTAATTCCAATGGTTTGCTATTATAAACAAGGTCGCAATAAACATTATTTTTGGAAGCGCGAACGAGCCATTCCAATATGGAGGGGTGGATGAAGATCTCAGAACGTTGAAAATGGGAAGGAAACCCGGAATATCCGCAACTATAGTTTTTATAGCGCATTTAAATTGAAATAAAAATATCTGTTGGACCTTATCTGAAGAGCAGTTGACTTTTCCCTCCGTACCCACCCCCACAGGCGCTCATGGTACCGGCGCCGCTCCAGCTATCGCTGCCGAAGGGAGCTGACTAGGGTCAATTTAAATCATGCAGGTTGTAAGAAACACGGGGTTTTTGTTCCTGCGGTCCTGGAGTTGGCCCAGAACAAGGGTCATAGCTGGGTCGCCGGCCGGGACAATCCACACTGGCGCGCCAGAGCTGCAAGACGCGGTGGCCAAGCAGGAAGTTGAGGAGAAGGCTGCAGCTCCGAGACGCAGCCCCTTCAGCATTTACCCTCCCATTCCAGGAGAGGAGAGCTCTCTGAGGTGGGCAGGAAAGAAATTCGAAGAGATCCCGATCGCACACATTAAAGCATCCTACAACAACACACAGATCCAGGTAGTCTCTGCCGCTAACCAGCCCCTTGCCCGTGCTTCCTGTGGCACGGAGGGATTCCGGAATGCCAAGAAGGGCACAGGCATCGCAGCACAGACAGCAGGCATAGCTGCAGCCACAAAAGCTACAGCGAAGGGTGTGACTTATGTCCGAGTTGTGGTCAAAGGCCTGGGGCCGGGACGCTTGTCTGCCATCAAGGGACTGACCATGGGGGGCCTGGAAGTGATCTCAATCACAGACAACACCCCCATCCCACACAATGGCTGCCGCCCCAGGAAGGCACGGAGGCTGTGATGAGAAGGTTGACCTCAAGTCTCA
>NW_012138080.1:8192674-8197054 GCF_000956105.1 Propithecus coquereli
ACTGAGATCTTCATGGCTGGATATAAAACTAAAGTGGTAAATGAACCAGTGACACTTGTGTTTCTTATAGATTTTGTTTAATGTCTCCTGATGCGCATAATTTGGTTCATAGGGATTCATTAAAGTTTTATCCTTCTGCTGATATCCTTTTTCATTATTATTTGATATTCTTTGCCTCATTTAATAATTTTTTGCATTAAGGTTAAACTTGTCAGACAATAACATTGTTATTCTAGTTTTATTTTTCTTTTCCTTTGTGTCTGTGTCCATTCTTTTATTTTCAATTTCTCTGAACTCCTTTGTTTTGGTTGTGACTCTTATCATAAAGCATATGGTTTTGTCTTGACTCAATTTGAAAGATGTTGTTTTAATAAGTGAAATTATTTACATGTATTGAGATTATAGACATGATTCATCATAATAGTTTTGTTGATGTTTGTTGATGACATTTGTATTTATGTTGTTTTAAACTGCCTTGCTGTTCTATTTGGTTTCTTCCTTTTTGCAATGTAGCCTATGATTTCTTTTCTTTTTCTTTTCTGCCCTCATGTTAATTTGCAGGTTCAGGATCTATTTCTAGTTGCTCTAGTGATTGCCTTTATAACTTTAAATAAAATATATTTATGCCTCTGTTTCTTGGTTATGGTCTTGATTTATTGACTCCAAATCTTGAGGCATTTGACTCATCTCTTGTCCCTCCCCTATGCCCACCCATGAGAGCCCTTGAGATTTGTGCCTCATTCCATTGTCATTAAATGACCAATTTATATGGTGTGACTTGTCTATGGCATTAGAGTTTTTTAACCTTCCTACAGTTGTTTAGGTTTGTTTCTATATTTAAATATTTCAATGTTTTCCATCAGTCTTTCATATCTGGGTTCTTCATTTTGATTCACCATTTGGTTAGAGTTTTTACTATACAGTTTTCTTTAAAAAGCATATCGTTGCTAGATTCCCTGAGTCCTTGCTTATTTCAGAATGTTTTCCTCTGGTTTTTATTCAGCAGGTACAAAATCTTTGGGTCACATTTTTTTGTCCTCATAACTCTGTAGTCATTGTTCCACTTTGATACTGAAAGTTGCTATGAAGAAATCTAAAAGCATTGTAGTTTTCCATTGGGAGGTGTATTTCCTTCCGGCAAATGGCCATAGGATTATATTTTAAATCTTCAGATAACTTCACCATGATATCACTTGGGGTTATAATTCTGAATCAATTTTTCTTGCAACATGGCCTACCCTTTTGAATTGTAGATACAGTTCTTCCTTTATTTCAGGGAAGTTGCTCTTAGTATATTGCTGAGTGGTACATTCCATTTATGCTATTTTTTTTTGTCATGAAGAGGGATCCATTTGTTGGATCTCCATTGTCTGTTTTTTCATTAGCTTTTCTTTTTCTCAGTCCATTTATCAGATTCAGTTTTCTACCTCATCAATTATGCTTCTTTCTCTCTCTAATACATGCATTACTTCCACAATAGCATTGGATAATTCTCAGCTTATTTTATTTACTCTTAATGCTATTTTTTAACTTGTAATATTGTTTTATACACTTTGATTCCTTATTTCAAAGTTTAAATATTTTGTTTAGATTTTTGGGCAGCACATAGCACTTCTAAACAAAAATATTTCTCTATTTCCCATGGTATATCTTTCTCCAGATTAGATTTTTTTTTACCATTAGCCTATCATACCTCTTTTGTCATTTCTTTCTTTGAATATTTTTAATAGCTGCTAACTCATTTCATTTGGGATTACTATTATTTAATGAGTACAGATCTATACAGACTTTCTTTTGGGCTGGATACTGCACTTATCAATACTCAGTGGCTCTCTGTGCCCCCTCATCTGGGCCCTATTTGTAGACTCCCTTTGATTTAAAATTTATATGTTAAGTTTTTCTCTTCTAGACTCTGAATTTCTGTCATCTAAGGGAAATAGCAAGCTGGCTGGAGGCTAAATCAGCTATGATTACTGGACTGGCTGGTTCTGCTTTCTTCTTCAATAATGATGTTCTATCTAAGTCTCCCCACTTGCCTTCCCTCTCCTAGTCAGAAATTTATCCTTTTCCTATGGAACATAGTCATGAATTTTAGATTCTTTCTCCCAATTCAGGAAACAGTAGACACCTGCTTTCTTCAGGAAAAAAAAAACTAAAATTTTTCCCCAGCCTCACCACCCCTCCCAGAGAGCTGCTACCATTCACTCCTTTCCCCGTCCCTAGAGACTAGGGCAGAAGGGAGTATTGAAGGAGGGGTATTTAAATAGATAAAACTCCAGCTCCTTGGCATTGACAATATTCATCCACAGTGGAGGCTAGAAGGAACCTAGAACCCTAGGGAGTTTCCACTCTCTTCTCTTGGGACATTAATGCCCTGAAAGATCTTTGTCTTCTTTCTTCTCTTTTTGTGTGTTTGGAACCTACTATCTCTGAGTGATTCTATGCTGGTCTATTTCTCATTTTCTTTCCAAACAGAGGCAATGAAAATTGTGAGGTTCTTGCCTGGTGGTTCTTGCCTTTTTGGTGAGTCACTAACTCTCCACGGAAGCAAGAGAGGGACTTGTGCTCTAGAAGAGACTCTTCAGGTTTCCTCTGCTTGGCTGACCACACACCCTCTCAAGCCACTGCTTTGCAAATTGAGGGAATAAAAGGGAGAGTTTTTGAACATGTATCCACTCATATTTCCTAAAGTACTGGATCCAGAAGACTGAGATAGGATCTATGATCAAGATTCCAAGTATCTTCTGCCTTCACAAACTTTATCAAACATTATTTAATAAGCACTGTCCAGACTTTTTTGCTGTTGTTTGTTTCGATAGTTTTAGGAGGAACAAAAAATTATCATCCTGCCAATTTCCCCTTGAAGTCCTAGTGACACCAGTTTAGGCACATCCCAAGAGGCACACTATCCCTACATGCCTTGCATCCATATAATCTTTACTTTTCAACCATGTTTTTGCTACATTTATTTGTGAGAAGGGGATGCTTGTCCCTGCTTGTTTCTGTAGAAGGGGGAATGTCCATTCCCATTAGGTAAAAGTGTGGGAGAAGGTACTTCTTTGTGTCCCACCCTTCTATTTCTCTTAATGAGGAATATAGGTTTTCCTGATCAGCGAAAATGGGAGAAAACAAGAAAAGAAAAGAATGAAGCTTGGAGGCTCAGCCTTTGCCGAGTTCTCTTGCTATTTTGGGCAGCCTGTGCCCAGGACTCACATGTTCAGCTCAGGATTGGGAGGCCTCTACTAGGTAGTTTTGTTTAATTAAACAGCAGAGCTGAGTAGTAGCTAGCCTATATCTAAGTCTTGTTTACCAGTCAGCTTTTTTTTCCCCTAATGCTGATATTTCTTCATTTGTCATATTTCCCATGATTCACTCAGCTGGTTCCTAACCCAGGGATTTGGTGGTGAGCAAGAGGGTTATTCATCCCTCCCTCAAATGCCAGCATACTCTGTATTACTCAAGTTTGTAAGATCTGCATCTCCAAAGAACAAAAAATGCCCTTTTCCTTTGCCTAATACAGGACTGTGATCTTGAAGATGATGACAAATCCTGATTTTAAAAATATACACTCATGGAGAATACCTACACTTGTGAGAAATACTACATTTATTGTTGCTGTGAAATTCTTCTGAGCATTTCTTGTCTACCCTGGAGACTTAGAGGAATTTTTAAAATACATACCCCTGCAACATTCTTGGAAGTAAGTCTTTACTGAGACTTTTTAAAGTTCAGCATCCAAAAAATTGTTTTCATTACTCTCTGATATTTACCTGCAATCAGAATGCAGCAGCATCAGGTAAGATGTGGTACCAGATGAGAGAGGAGGGGCCAGACAATCAGGCTTCAACTGCTACCCTAACTACCCAAGAGATTAATCCAAAGGTGTTTCTACTTGCTTTTTTTTTTCCCCAACAGTAGACTTCTTGGTTTAAATCACCAAATATGGAAATTCTAAGGATCATTGTATACAAAAAATGTTTGAAATTAAAATTAAAGTTTTAAAAAATTGACACCTAGGTATACATGTGTGTGCCCTTCTCACCCATGATAACTCATCATTGTGAAAATTCAAGCAGAAGATGATGCAGAAAGCCCCTTGTGCAAAACCTCAGTGTGGACTTGAAAATGACACCAGCAACACCTGAGAGGTGTTTTGTCAACAGTATTCAGGCACAGGAAAACCTACTTGGGGTATCCTTTATCTATTTAGAGGAAAGGATGTGTCTCTTCTCTTCCCAATCATCGTTATAGGAATTTTTGGTTTTGCAAAGGAAAGAACACGCCAGAAAGGACTTTTTCACTTATCCCTAGCTTCCGAACTTTCACATTTCCACAAATTTCGATAAAACTCTAGGTCTTGAAAATGTCCAAATAAAAAAG
>NW_012138080.1:8197953-8242953 GCF_000956105.1 Propithecus coquereli
GCTATGTTTGGATGGTGAAATTACAGATTTCTTTTATTTTTTTTTTTAATATTTCTTCCTTCTTGTGTCCCAGTTTGATAATTTACTCTTTAATGTCCTGATGTGCTTATCCAATCTTTGATAGTCACTACAATTGTGACCTGATCAGAGGGAATTGAGAAAAGAGGGAAAGAAGACAATTATTACTATATCTAAGCAGTTACATACACTAAAAATGGTGGAATTCTCTCATTTCACTTGCCATACATACCTCAAAAATTTGTGGCTGGAATTATGAGCCACTGTTTGTTTTTATTTTCAATATTAATTATCACGAATGCCTCTTTTATCCTTGAATGTAATAAACATTCATGGAATGCCTGGTGAATCGACCCTGGCGATAGATTGAGAGGGAGGTGGGGAGTCATTTTTATTCAGTGTGACAATACAGCTCTCTAGAACAACTTCCAAAATAAAATCAGCAGCTAAAATGACATTTTACGAACATAAAATATTTCATGCACATGAATTTGCCATGAAGATAATCACCACTGATCACATACTTCCACAGCTTCCCCACCCTTCTACGTCTGTCTTGGTCTTCCTTAATCTAGATCCTGGCACAGGGGTAATTAATAGATAACATATTAGATAAATGCATTAATTAATTAATGAAAAGAAATATCTAGACTGCTCCATTAAAACACCACAGGTAATTTCTAGTGCTTGCTAGGGTACACTGAGCATCAACTGTGTTTTGGCGTTTGTTCTGAAGGTCTGACTGCATTTAAAAAAGCAAACCTCATTAACTGACCATGAGACTCCAGTCTCTAAAAACTGGGGCAAATCTCATAGACCAACTAGACCCATAGCTTAAAACTCAAAGTCTCCCATGATCTCATTTAAATTAATGACATGCTGTGTCCGGTTATTAATTACACAGTTGCTGCTAGAATGGTTAATGGCATTGTGTAAGATACATCCTCAGAGAGACTTAGGTCCTTCTGTCCTGCCCTCAGCAATAGCACTAGACCATATTGTTCTTCACTGGAACATCCCATCAAAGTCAATGTTGCAAATATTCTATTCCTTCTGAAGGGACTTCCGCATATGGTTAGGATATATGAGGAAACATGAGGAAAGCTAAGTGCAAAGTAATTTGCAAAGTAATAACAATGTTTCCTACCCAGGTGATAGCTCACAGGAGATTTAATTGGATAAAATTACCCTGTTCCAGGAATAATACTTTATATTTTATGTCACAATTATCATTGGAAGATCTTCAAGAGATTTATGATCATTGATTAAACATCAGCACACCATTTTGAAAGAGGTGCTATTAACAGTGTTTTACTGAGTCCAGAGAAGGACAGTTTCCTTTTCCAAAGCACACAGCAAACAGTCAAGAAATAACCCCAATCAGCACTAACTTGATGTTAGGACTGTTGTTAATTAAGATTATAGAGCTTTGGGAGCTTCTCACTTCCATAACATAACGAAAATGATAAAAGAAAAAATAATTCTTGTTTCCCAGTGAATCTCATAATTGCCACAAAGGGCTGCATTTCTGATTGTCAGAGTCAGAAAATACTTGAATCATTTCTCTTCATCCCCTAAGATTTTAGTTGGGAAAGTTCTGTTTATAATTAGTTTGTCTTCCCCTTTTCAGCTGTAAACATTTTGCATCAGCAGAATCAAATACAAAATTCACAAATCACTGAAACTGAGAAGAATATCAAAAGTATAGTCAAGTCTTTTTGATTTCTAGATGAGAAAGTTTGGACTTAAGCATGAAGTAAAAGATAAAAAGGCATCTCAGTCCAAATAACAGGGGCTCTACCATTGTCACAATGTCTCCGGTTACAAAGAATGTCCCCACATGGCTTGTAAGGCCCAGACTCCTTCCTTGGTTTGCTGGGCAGTTGAGCATCTTGAATTAAATGGATGTAAATAATTCTGTGGCCTGGCATAAGAGTGAAACTGATGGCAGAAGGGCCAAATTTTCAGCTCAGTGCAATCCAGTATAAAAAATATATCAAACTCTAAAGTTCTAATTTGATTGTTATAACAACCCTCAATAGAATTGGATACTACCAAACTGAAATAATGTGTACAAAAGCACTTATCCCAGTGGCTGGCATAGAGGAAACCTTCAGTAAAGGTTTCCTCTTTTACTCCAGCTAGCCCTCTTCACCTCCTCCACCCTGTCGTGGAGCCTGAGATCTAAAACTGCTTGATCCACATATCAATATGTGCCTTAAAAACTGCAGAGCAGATTTTGTTTGTATTTGCAGAAGCTTCAACTACCCTGTCAGATGTTTCTTTAAAAGCTCATAAATTATTCTCTAAGCTTTCTTTAAAAACAAATGAACATTGAAATGAATATGTATGCATTAAAGTTCATAATCAATAAAGTATGATTAGAAGTGGAGCTAGAAAAAGTTGTATACCCACAAATTAGTCAGACTAATAGTTGTCACATGAGCCTGTGTGTGGGATTAAAGCCTAGAAACCTCTTAAAGTTGTAGACCCTCAATTCTTTAATTGCCCCTCCTGGCTAAAATTCCTGCTTTAGGGAGGTGAGCAAGACTTGCTCTCTTTACACAGAAGGGAGTTCCTTTCTCTGTTTGTTCAACAAGCCCAGAAGAAATCAAAACATAGGAATTGAACATTTGTTGTTACTTTTGTTGTTTTTAAGCTTCCTTCTATGATTCAGAGGACAGAAGATAAGGTTCTGATGATGCCCTTTCCTTTATTCCACTATGTGTAAAACATCTTTCCATCAATTACAATTTTAGAAATTCTGTAGAGCAATACAAATATCATGACAATGATGAAGAGGAAGAGTGGTAATGTGGCTACTTCTGCTTAACTGCCTTTTAAAAATAGAAACTATGACAAAGCTGATCATTTTTGCTACTCTCTTTTGTAACATACAAAATGTCTAATATTTAAATCTTGATCACCCCCCACCACCCGCCAACAACATGACAACTTCTTCAACCCACAACTGAAAGATTTCAATATATTCCAGGAGAAAATATTTGGGAAGTGAAACTATGTCTTTAATAAATTTCCAAGTAAAAGAATTCATATCTGATAAAAGCAATACTTTTAGATATGTTGCATGCAAAAAGGGTACCGTATAATTAGAAGTGAATTTAGACAGAAAGACAGAAAGATGAGATGTAAAAGCACATAATTAGTGCACTGTTATAATTAGCAAATACTTTTCAATCCCATGGTAACTGTGCTCTGAAAAGGACTCCTGCCGGTTCACTAATATTTCCTGAAAGCAGTTTTCTTCTCTCTCTTTAAATGCAAAGTTTAAATTGATGTCTTCTTGAAAACCATGTTATGATATGTCATAAATTGATTTGTATCTATATTATAGTTTTTTAATACAAAAAGACATATCAAATATAAGGACAAAACAAATATTTGTAGAATGAAAGAACTACAATAAATCTGTATAATAACCTTGTACTATATATATAACTTTGAGTGTGCTCTTTCAAAAATAAACATTATTTGCACAACAAAATATGACTTTGACATGCAGAGATGCAAAGATTTCCCATTGAATATGGTTAATCAGTTCAAAATGCCTGGATAGTGGAAATACTGAAACTTGCTAGGGATGTAAATGGAACTTTCTGGAGATATTTAAATATTTCTAATCTTACAGTAGGCAATAAGGAAAGAAAGAGAAAAGAACTAAAAAAACTCAAGCAAAAAGAAGCATTTTCTCACTGTTGGTAGGACTGCAAATTAGTACAACATCTATGGAAAACATTACAGAGATTCCTCAAAGAACTAAAAGTAGACCTACCATTTGATCCAGCAATCCCACTACTGGGCATTTATCCAAAGAAAAAGAGGTCATTTTATCAAAAAGGCACCCATATGTGAATGTTTACTGCAGCAAAATTCACAATTGCAAAGATGTGGAATCAACTCAAGTGCCCATCAAGCCATGAGTGAATCAACAAAGTGTGGTATACACATACTATGGAATACTATGCAGCCATGGAGAAGGCTGAATTAAGGCCTTTTGCAACAATTTGGATGAAACTGCAGACCATTATCCTAAGTGAAGTATCTAAAGAACAGACAAACAAACACCACATGTACTCCCTATTAAATTGGAACTAACCAATGAGCACACGTGCACAGAGAGAAGTCAGACTCCACAGAAATCAAGCAACGGGGAGCAGGGAGGAAGGGGTGGGCAAAAACCTATCCCAGGGGTACAACGAACACTATCTGGGTGATGTGCTCACTTATAACCCTGACTCAAGCATAGCAAAATTGATACATGTAACCAAAAACATTTGTACCCCCATAATACTTTGAAATTAAACAAAGAAAAATAATAATAAAAACTAAAAAGTTGATATTTTGTTCATCATGAAAAAAGACTATGCTTTTTCTAAAAAAATAAAATTAAAAGAGGCATTTTCTTATTTCTTTCCTTATGTCTACGCCCACTCCCCCAAATACTTAGCATAAAACAATGATGCAGTTACAGAGGGATTTCTCCAGATCGACACCAGCACTTGGTAGGCCAAGCTCTAGCATACTGCCTGTGAGCCTAAACAATGGCGTGACCTCAAACTTCATCTGTGAAATGGGGATGATAATACGTTTTCACAGAGTTTGGGGGAGTAAGAAAGGAAGAAGAAGCATGCTTTGCAAATTGGGATGTCTTTTAAATTAAGGGCAGAAATTAAATTCTCAATTGTATTCCTGGATAGCAAAGACTTGTTTAAGGACAGATAGTTAACTTACCTGAATAATAATGTTCTGAATTAAACAGTATAAAATCAAGAAGTTGGCAAAGTTACCAATTACAGGCAATAGGACCCAAAAGTTAGTCAAATTCTTTCAGTCAAATTGAGATTGGCTGGGACAAGCAGTGACATATGGTGACATTAGTGAGAAGGGCAACCTGACAGCAGAACAGAGAGAAAAGACTGATCTATGAAATTTGCAGCAGACTTGCCTTTTTATCACTATCCAAAAAATGTCAGTGACAATAAGAAAAGCATGTAAACTCCGAAACAGTTTTTGGAGCTTGTGTCTTCTTAAAAGTTTCCAAGAAAACAGGGGTAGGATAGAAGAAAATGGCGTTGGTATCTGGGTTAACTGGAGTGTATGAAGTACATAAACGGTCCTGGGCAGCTTTCTTTCGATGACGTATGACAACTATTAAGATTTTTTAAGGAAGTATTCCTTCAAGAGGGGATCTGTTGTGCAATCGGATGGTCCCCTAAGCACAGGGAGGAGAGCAAACCTGACACATGGGTTTGTGATTATTGTTCACATCTGCTTCTGAATTGTATATGACTTTAAAGAATTCCTTAAGACCACCTGCTATTCCCTGGAATTATTCTGATGTAGAGGTATATTAGAGACAGTGCAGTCAGAACTAGCCCATATTAAAAAGAACTAGGTATGTATCTTTTTAACTATGCCCATTTAGAATTACTGGAGTGGAAAGATTTTGATAAACAAGCCAAAAAGAAAAAGCGATAGGCTGGGAAAAAGAATGCTGATTAATACCAGAAATAGGAATACACATTTTTAGAAAGTGTTTTTAATCAGCTCCCCAGTATGGGGTTAACCAACTGTGTCAGCAGAACTAAATTACAGACTCATAGGAAAGGAAAAAACAAATAAGAAGAGGAGAATTTTGAAACAAATTCAAACTATTCCCTCCTTTGGAGTAAAAAGCTAAAAGCACCGAGGAAGCTTTATTGGTTGAATTCCTCAAAGAAAGAAGCCCTAAGCATGTAATGAGTAAGAATATTGAAGATATATGTAATACTTTTTGGTCTAAATTAGGTTAGAATTGAAAAAGGGTGCTAACCAGCTATCGTAGAAATACAAAAGTACAAAATTAAAGAGAATTGAATACCCAAGGAGAAAGGTGGCCACTACCAGGTACAGACTCCTAAGTCAGGGAACTAACTGGCTATGGGCATTTGGTTCTTATCAGGTCAGTGGAGTAGCTGGTCCCATGGAGCTAACAATTGCTAGGAGTGCAGTATTGATGGGAATTTAAATTTGGCTGAGTTTTGACCTTCAGAGCAGTAGTTTCCAGAGCATTCGAAGCTCAACTACACTCTGCATTGCACTTGGGTACTGATCGAGAATCACGATAAAGTGACAGTTATTAAAAGAGCCATAATTATCCATTTTCAACTTCGTGGTTTTCAATTTCTCAAGCATCCTGGTACTAAGCAATACCTTGGTTTTGATTTCCCTTGGTTTTTAAGATGGTCAGGCATTTATGTCGTTTCAATAAATTATTATTTTAACTTAATTCCATGACTACAAAAAAGCAAAGCAGAACAAAAGCTTCGAGTGAATGGCATTTGGTTTGCTGGGATATGTAACCATTGTGAGGCATAAAGAAATAAAATCTGTGCATAAATTACGTCCTGCCCTGCAAACTCAGTGTGCAGTGCTACAAAGAAAAGAGACATGTGAAATCGGGGAGCCAGAGAAAGTGCCTTGAAAAGTTGGCTGGTCCGCAGAGAAAGGATTAAGCATTTTAACTTCTAAAACATACCAACAAATATCCAGACAAAATCCAAAAGTAACAAAAAATAATACTGTGCTTTTGACATCTTTCTGTTTACTTTAGTTCTTTTAGGTGTATCTTTCAACAAAGACCCAAGTTATCATTTTCCAACTTAAAGATCTATATCTGGAGGTTACAGTGCCTGAAGGTACTAAGGGAATTCTTCTGACACTTAATTTCTCTGTTGGGGGAATCTCAAAAAGTGGGGAATTGAGAGTGAATGAATTGGAAAAAAAAAAAAGTCCAAACTAGAAGCATTTGTTTTTCTCCTCTGAAACAGAAAGCACAAGAATTCCAGATTTCAGTGTTTTGAAGGCTTTTATAAGAAATTATTGCCATTTTTATAGAATCTGGTGCATTTTTCAAAAATTGCCTACTATTATCATAAATTTGGGCCTTACAAATGTCTAAAATTGTAGTAATTATATTTCAAAATGCTGTCTTGTAAAATGGAGACTTCATAGAGTTTACTGATATCAACAAATTTGGCAGTTACAGAAGTTTTGCAAGACACAATTCCACTTCAAATAACAACACTGAATTGTAAAATATTAGCGGTGACTTCTTTCTAAAATTAGTGTTCATTTTTTCCTAATTATTAGTGTTCATTTCTTGCCGTACCAAATATCTTTACTCTCTGTGGTCATTGTATGATATTTGAGGACTTGATCATGCTGATATATAAAGTAGAAACTAAACACGGCATACTGAAGAGAGTAAGACGTCGTCAGGGTCATTGGTTCCCAAAGTCAAGTACAGATGATTTAGGAGCCTATACTCAAGCAAATTATTTTAAATGTATTAATGTATTTATTATAGTCTGCATGAGGAAAAAAAACACACAGAAGAAATCATAACTACAATATAAAGTTTCATTTAAAAATAAATTGTGTTTTAGTTTAGTTTTTTATTTTTTGAGATGGGGTCTCATTCTGTCACCCAGGCTGGAGTGCCGTGACATGATCATTGCTCACTGTAACCTGGAACTCCCGGGCTCAAGTGATCCTTGCACCTCAGGATTGCAGGAATGAGCCACTGCACCTTACCCAGATGAGACTATTTTTTTAAAGAACAAGGAAATAGTAATTTAGGGGGCATTAGAACAGGGCAAAACCCATAAGGTTGTGTGCATGTAAATGACTGTAGTCAAGTCAAGGAAACATTGCTTTAGGACAACTGTCTCGGACTCAATTTGAAAATATCAACCTCTTCAAAACTGACTCTGAAATAAGTATTATTGTGATGTACTAACACTAAATATTTTTTGCTCATTATGAAGCTATACATTTTCTGTCTAATTTTGTTATCAAAATCATTAAGTACAAGAATCAAAAGTACACTTAGAGATCAAAATAATATAACCAATTCATTTTGCAGGTGGTTAAGTTTTTCAAATTCAATCAACCCATTAGAGATTGAGCTAAAATTTGAGTCCTAGCGTCCTCCTCTCTGCTGTGCTTCCTCATTGCCGCTATCAGGAATCTTGGCTGGGAACATTTGTATGTGCAAAGAGCTTTTTCTAATAGACCCAATTTCCAAAATCATTCCTCAGTTTCAGCGTACAGTCACTAAATGGTGGCAAATGAAATAGTTTACAATGCAGTATACCATAAAGGTCTGAGTTCCTCAAAAGATTTTTAACTGAGAGATATGTTTATCAATAAGTATCTAAGAAAATGCAACAAGCTTGTCATAAAAGCTAGGCTAAGACATAGAATATTACCAAAGTTTAAACCTCAAGGAATGTTAGGATATTTTTTGTCCTAACATTAGTAAACATAGTAAACTTTATAAAGCAGATTTTTTAAAAAACTTTATAAAACAGTTTTTTAAAAAACAAAATAAACATAGATAACTACAGATAACCATCCTATAAGCAAATTTTTTGTATTGAACACCCAAATCAAGATAATATTCAAGGTAACAAAAAACTTAGAAAAAAAGGCTAAAAATAATCAGGAGATGGGGAGAAGAAGGTGATAAATACCCGATTTGTTTTAGGGGCAAAATTTGAAGCTAAAAATGAAAATATTTCAGAGTTACAAGTGCCAACTCAATTTATTTTGCCCGTAAAGGATACAGGATGTTCTTTGCAAATGGTACGGTAGCCTGCATTGCAGTGGGGTTCACGGAAGCAGGAATAAAATGTTTTTTTGTAAACTCGATACCTAAACATCCCAGTGGGGTATTATGTCTGTTTAGACCCCAAGAAGCTCCTTCTCACATCCTTAAAAGATAAGCTGCCTAGGAGGGACAGGGTTAGAGGGGATGTTGGTTTTAATCCTAGAGTAAATAAGGCCTTCAATGTCCTGCTCCTGCCCTAGGTGACCTGGGCCAGTTTTCCATTAGGGTCACTCAGTCACAGGAAGTCAATGCAAAAGGCCTGAGGTAGCTGTTTGTTTTTTGGGAGGGATAGTTGGTTGGAAAAAAGCAAGATGTAGGAGACTCCACCACCATCACTGCCAAATACAAGCTTGTCCTCCTCTCTTCATTTCTTGGAGCTCTCTGCATGGAGGAGTCTTCAGTAGGTCAATAGAGCTGCTTTCTTAAAGGGATTTAAAGGGGTGATGGAGTCAGGACTGAAGCACCAGAGGAGGAAGGAGCCACCACCCAGCCCCTGACACTTGCACTCTCACATACCACCATCCCACACCCAGCTGTTTCTGGCAGATGTGCAGGCACTGACCTCCAGCCTTCTTAGGAAAGAAGGATAAAAAAAGTCATCTTCTGTAGTGTGATTTTTTTTTTTTTTTTTTTTGAGACAGAGAGTGCCGTGGTGTCAGCCTAGCTCACAGCAACCTCAAACTCCTGGGCTCAAGCGATCCTACTGCCTCAGCCTCCCAAGTAGCTGGGACTACAGGCATGCGCCACCATGCCCAGCTAATTTTTTCTATATATTTTTAGTTGTCTGATTGATTTCTTTCTAATTTTAGTAGAGATGGGGTCTCGCTCTTGCTCAGGCTGGTCTCAAACTCCTGAGCTTAAACAATCAGCCCATCTTGGCCTCCCAGAGAGCTAGGATTATAGGCGTGAGCCACTGCGCCCAGCCAGTGTGATTTTTTTTTAAACAGTTCAGGGGCTATATACACATACATACGCACACACACACACACACACCCCTTGAGTCATGCAGAAAAGAAAAGGAGAGAAGAAATTTGGTACTTAACCTCTCTGGGTCTCAGCTTGCTCATCTGTGAAATGGAAAAGTGGAACTAAATGCCTTGACTTATCATCCTTAAAGTTATCTGTGGTGGGGAAGAGGCGGTGAAAAGGGAGCCTCAGGCAGAGATATCACCCCACCCTACTGGTCATGGTGACTTCCACTGCCCAGAGCAGAACAGTCATTTCTGGGATTGCTTAAGGGACATTTTGAAAGAAGGTGTTAGTTTGCCCCGGGCCTCAGTTGGCCATTCCAACACGCACACACACACACTCTCTCACTCACTCTCTCTCTTCTTTTTCTTTTCCCCAAGGGAATTGTTTGCAAACGTGAACAAGTGGAAGCACAAATAGCTTTGCGGAATTATTTAGGAAAGTCAATATGTCATTATGCAAAGGCTCCTCCGAAGCAGAAGGCAGCAACGTGCGAATCCGTGTGTCCCCTTCCCTGGCGAGTACCAGTGCGGAGAGGCTGTTTTCCTGTGTCCTGGTGGTGGGATAGGACGCAGTCAGACTCCTTGACTCTGTCCCTGTTCCTGCCGCTATCTCTTTCTTACTCTCTCCGTTTGTGTCACTGTCTCTCTCCTTTCCTCCCTCTCCCCATCCTCTCCCGGCATCACCCCCAACTCCAGCACACCCCCAGCCCTCCCCTGCCAGGGCGCTTGGTTCAACACCGCCCTCCGAGGTGTGAGCGCCGGCGCGGGGCGCGCAGAGCACACGGCCGGGCCATGTCCCCGCTTCCACTCGGCGGCGGCTGGGATCCGGGAGGAGGAAAAACATCAGGCTCCGCACGGTTCTCCCGCGGCCTCTAATCCCTTCAGCGCACCTGAAATTATAACCTTGGCCACAAACGCGCGCTTGTTCCAGCGCTTCTGAGGGGGCCGAGGCTCTGCAGGGGACTCTCGCGCCCGAGTCCTGAAAGGCTCCCGCGTCCCCAAAAGCCTCGCAGAGGACACTTGATCTCCGAGGAGGAAGGGGGGATGGGAGGCACCCTGGGGCTCATGGCGCCCCGGAGGAAGAGCCGTCCAGCACTGGAGGCGAGAAGCTTCCAGAATTAGGCCAAAAGGCAGGGGGCGGGGTGTTCCTGAGTCCCGGAGTCCAGCTGGGGAGAAAGGCGCCCTCGGGTGCTCAGCCCGAAGTAGCGGAGGGCAGATGCCGGCGTGCCAGAGTCGCCGCGCCCCGGTCCGTGGGTCCTCGCGCTCCCGCTCCCGGGCTACCACCCACCGCCGCCCAGGCCCGACCGACTCCTGGGAGAGGCTGAGGCGAACCCCCCAAAAAAGATAGGATCGCTGCCAAAAATGGCGGGGGAGGGGGACATTGGCAGGAGAGGGGACCTTTTCCCCTTTTCCTCTTCCCAGGGGACAAGTTCCCCCACGCCTCCTCCCCCGCACCAAGCCAGGTGTGAGCGAACACCGCGGCTCCCGCCACTGGAAGCGAATCCTGCCAGGACCCCCAAGCGGCCCAGGGAATCTGCGCCCCAGGGTGCAGGCAGGCCCAGGGCTCTGGGGGGCTCAGCGCGCGCGGGGACCTGGCACCGCGACGCTCGCAGGCGACAGGGCAGCCCTGCTGAGAAGGCTGTGCCCGGAGATGTCCCTACTCGGTAAAGAGTGGCCGGGCCCAGAAGCGGCCGCCGAACTGCCAGTAAATGAAGTTATCCTCGGTGAGCTCGGAAGAAGGGGCGCCTCGCAGATCTGTGGGCTCGGCTGCGAAGCGATTTGTTTGCAGCTTGTATGTGGACTTCTCCAACTAGTCACAAGTTTTCCAATTGGCCCCTTCTCGCCGGAGAAAAAAATTATAATTTTTATCAAGCATAACCACAGTCTGACGTTAATTTTTAAAAAAAGAAGACAAGGAAAGATGATATTTATTTTTCATTTTTAAATAAGGGCACAGAAAAGTACGTTTTCAGATAGTCACAAGTGAATAACTACTCAGCAGGCGTCCTCAGCTTCTTGTTCTTTCCCTCACTGTGTTTTTCATGCTACTAGAATTCTTTCTGCGCTGCAGGAAGCCTTGGATATTTTTTTTATTCATTAGATAACTCAATGAAATGTTAAAATATTTATTTTTGAATAATCAGTATGATTTTTGCCTGAAGGTTTTCACAAAATATGCCCCTTTACCAAGTGGAACATGATGCTAAGTATGGCCAGTCTGGCTCACCCGGTTGCTTCAAAGGTAAATGTTTGCTCTTGGTGACTAGAGCATGCTGGCTACACCTCTTTCTTCCAGCACTCAGTACTTCCACTATTAGTTTAGAATATATCAAACGTCTGTGCACTTGTGATTAGTTCCTGGAAGAATTTTCTAGGTTTTCCAGCTCTTGTTAGTAGGATTTTTTTGTTTGGTTGCTTTTTTAATCTAGACAAAACTGCATGTTATAAAATGGCCCCAAACAGCATCTCATAAAAGAATAATCTTTCACAGTTCTGTCGCTTATGCTAAAGTTTAAAAGACACCCACCATCAACACCACAGACTTCTGTACAACAGCTGAAACTATCCTGAGCTTTTACACTGCAATGCAAGCAATCTCACTGCTTTAAGTAGTCAATGTCAGTCCAGGTTCTCTGATATATCTATATTTAATACAATATTTTAAAGTCATCCTGACATAGTGCCACATCAAAATGTATATTTGAAGCAGGTCATTGTAATATATTTATGCATCAATAAAATGTTCTAAAGCTGTCTCCTTTTCACTATTAGTTTTTTATTAAAAGGCTTCCTAATAACTAGTCATGTGCTAGAAGATTTTATTAAAATGCAATAAGGAATTTTAACTTCAGAAGAAGTACATGAACAGTTTTAAGAGCCCTTATACCAAAGTCTATGTCTCTTTGTCCAAGATCAGCTTGACTTCTCTGTACTTTTTTTTTTTTTTTTTGGCATTGGGTTTCATTTGTTTGTTTTTTAAATCACAAAACACTTCTGTATGGTAATTGTAATTACTTCAGACACTATGTCATTATCAAAGAGAGGTCAAAGTTAGCTTCATACTTTTCTTTTTACACAAAGATTCCATAATGCTAGACCTCCATAAATTTTTTAAATCTTAACCAAAATGTATACATTTTTTAATGCTTAAGAGAGCATTAAACAGCCTCTGCTGTATAAAGGCCTTTGACCATGAATTTCACTCACACTTTCTCCCACTTGTGCTCTCCATGTGAAAATACTGGTTTCACATTTTCATCCAGAATTGCCAAAAGGAAACTGCCCTAAATTTTTTCTAATTAATGGTTTCATTTCCCCTCTCCTAAAGGTTCTTTTCTTTATTACCAAACAACGTCATTTTCCAAATTCCAAGAATTAATTTGTACATCTGGATTATCCAGGTAGTAGATACATTTAATCTGACTGTCAAGCAAATTCACAATCAAAGCCAAGCAACAACTACTATTTTTTTAGAGACGTTGGTCCTGTCCCATCATCTTTTCTGTCTTTTCCCAAGCTGGCTTTGTACACACATACACAGCTATATTAAATGTAGGTTTTAAGCCTTGTGTCTTTGTCAGGTGGTTGAGGTGTGCCTATAGTTGATATAATGTCCTGTCCTTGGATTTGAAAAACATGATTAGAACTGAAGACCTGTCCTGTGAATCTTAAGATGGGACCTGTGTTGCTCTCTTGTTACTTACTAGCATCAAATCACACCCCTTACCCCCACCTCCCACCCCCATTAAATACTGGACAAGAGAAAAGTTTGTCATCGCAGCTGCAGTTTTTCCATTGTCCAGTAGACGGCACAAAAGATCAAGCCTTCAAATGCTAAACAATTCACCAAGGCTGTTTGGTTTGCAGTTTACGGGAGTGTGCTGTTCTTTTAAATAGCTAGGCCAGCCAACATTGTATCTGAGAAGCAAAGAAGTATCTCAAAACTTAAGATAACTTGCCATAGTTTTGAAACATAATAATATGAAAACGTTTTGCATATCTACTCAACAAAATACTACTGTAGACAATACTTTGACTTTGTAAATGAAGAGTTGAGAGAAAAATTTTACTGAGAAATTTATTATTTAAAGGTTACCTCTAAAGACATTAAAGTGAGAGAAATTACAAGGCATTTTATTATAAATTATCTTCTAATAGATAAAGTATTTGCAACCTGAGCCTTCAAGATTCTATGTTGGAATTTTACACAATGTAGCTATGTTTTTTATTACATTTAACACAAAAAATGAGTCCAGAAAATTGAGGACTGTGTTTTGAATGCACTAACACATATATGTGCATATATAAAGTGTACTAGAGAAGGGAAAGAAATTCTTGATGAAGTTTTGTGAATAGCTGTTGGGGGATATTGGAGAATGATGCCATTGGAAATAACATTTGAGGCTTTGCCTCTTCTATCTAGAGCAATGTATGGCTTTGGCTAATATTTATATTTTACTAAAAGGCTTCTATTTCCTTTTCATTCTGCAGACACTCCTTATATAGAAGTTGGGGAGGGGGTAAAGTGTGGGCTAATAACTCATTTCCCAGTTAATTTTATTAAGAATTTATAGCACTGTTTAGAAAGTTTTAAGACAACCATAAATTTTATTAGGAATATTTTATTAAGCCCTCCATTTAATTAATAAAAGACCTCTATAACTTCTGAAAATGTCAGAGCTAGTAATTATGTTAACCAGTGTAGTTTTTCCCCCTCTAGAGACCAAAGCATTTTAATGATTTGAAATAGAAAAGTAGTAAGGAAAGCACCCTCCCCCCCATTTTTTTTCTTAACTTTTGCATTATCCAGTTGGAATATGGTCACTTAGGTATTTTCCCTGCAACAGTCGAAGAGTCTAAGCTGACCTCTCATTGACTTCTGAACTGGACCCAGACACTCTTTGTTTTCTGAAGCAAAATGCAGTAAACAAATCTCCTAGTTCTTATAGCCTGGATTGCTTCGGAGCGCTTGATTAACGTTCTCCCTAATCCTCTCGGGTAACTCCCTTTCATATCACCTAACCAGGTTTCTCTCTTTAATAGACCTCTAAATAGTCTATTTCGCTTTTCTTACAGCTATTCATTAGTTTTGACTTCTTGGTACCTTTCTCATATCACATCCAGCCTCTTATCTCCTGCATTCCTGTATTATCTCTACTAGATTTCAAATCTATTTTCCTTAAACTTTCTTTCCCTCCTCCTATTTCTGTTTTTTAAAATGAGAATGCTAATGTGGGGGTGAGATACTGAGGATGAATGTTCTTGAAATACAAACCCCAAGCCTCCACACCACAGGACAACCTAAAAAGCAATCACAACATTTTAACAGGCATCTTAAAGTTAGGTGCCAGATGATAAACCCTTATCATTCTGTGAACACAGCTGCCAAACTCGATTGATTAACAGGCTTTTGTTTATTCTGGGCTGGCAAATACACACACATTTTACCTTAAGAGGTGCCTCTTTAATTTCTGAGGGTTTTGGAGGTGACTCATCAGTGTGACCTTTGGGGACAAAAGACTGGTTCAGGATATAGGCTTCCCCAAAGGCACCAATTCCTTACAGGAGAACAGAAAGTTACAGGGGAGTCCTCCAAGACATTTATACCAACAGCCCAGAGGAGCACTGCTGACTTGAAATGCCTCTGTGTAGGAGGGTATAAACAATAGAGACCAAGGGCCCAGCCTATCTCTTTTTTAGTCACCCTCCTCTGTTTTGGGGGAGATGCTCTGGGATAAGAAGGATAAGAAGCAAATGAAAGACCTGAATCTCAGGAGCTAGGGCCAAGTGCCAGAACCCTTCAACAGGCCACATTTTTACAAAATAAAAGTGCTAGTGCCTTAAAAAGCAAATATCTGAAATAAGCTTAGGATAGGTGCTGTCACAGGACAGGCATAAATATCATCAGTAGTTTACTAAGATGCACCGAACTTAAGATGCACCGAACTGTCCCTTCACTTTTTTCTTTAATAGATGATTAATGGCTGCCTTGCTAAAAGAGGGTTTTTTTTTTTTTATGGCCACTATATTGCAATTCTAGACGTCCTCTGTGCAATTTCTCTCAGCAAGACCCAACTGTAATAACTGTTTGCTAATTGTAAAATCCTTATCCAGAATGAGGTTTGGGCAAACAATTTGTACTACTGTAATTACATTGTAAAAGTGTTTTAGTTCCTTGATTGTTCAGAATTAATCGTATAAGGCCTAGAAGTAACATTAGGTTCACAATTATAAATGGAAAGAGTGGGAGTGGACACTTTTCAAAGCTACTAAGAGTTTATTTTGAGTCCACAAATTCAAACTATCCCATTCTTTAAGGAAAACCTGTGTGTGGGTAATTTAACGTATATTTTTAAGGCAGTCTGACACATCGTGGATACAGCACACAATAGTCTTCCTACTGCTTTGAAGATTTTGGTTATGCTTGAAAAGAGTGACTTACCTGAACCTTCTCTTTTCGTCTCTGCTAGAAAATAAAACAAAACAAAAAAACTTACGAGAAAGCAACAATACAAAATAAATCCTATTGTGTATGTATGTACATAAATTTATATTCATATAAAAACTGACCTTTTCCAAATTTGAAAACGTGGCCTCAGAGTTGAGGTAACTCCAAGCCCTGTTACCTAAGTCTTTGCTGGAGACCCCTAGGGCTGTTAAAGACGGTCATCTAAGTGTATTTCGCAGTAAATTTCTCTCAGTTAAATTATACTTACACAATTTCCCTCTCAGTTCATTTAAGCATCATAAATGTAGATGTGCTCTGTCGGTGTTTGGTTTAATCCCCCCTTCCCACCCCGGGCTCCCTCCTATGCCCAGTTGCGCGATGCCTGGCGGGCCTGCTGCAGAGACAGTGCTCACACCCCAGCGAGCAGCCGTCCGAAGGCGCTCAGGTGTCGGCCGCAGCCGCCTGGGGTTCGCGGAAGAAGGGCTAGCAGGCTGCCCGCACAGCTTAGTCCTCTCCATTATCGGAAAAGGAGCGTGCTGCCTGGCCCACCCAGCGCAGCTTCCCAAGAATTAAACAGAAATCGCCTTCCTGAGACGGGGAGGTTCCATCTTGGCCTGAAATTCTGCTCCAAGTTCATGCTGCAGGGGCGAGGTGGGGGACGGGGGTCAGGCATGGGCATAAAGGCGCCAGCAATTCACCTGGCTGCCCCCACTTCACCCCCCGACCTCTGTTTTTACTCACGGGCCTGCCTTAACCTCCCAAGTGATCTTGGGAGGTTCATGCCAGAAAGCGCTACACATGTATGCCATGGAAAAAAGTAAAAAATCCTAAAACTTGGGTGTTGGAGACAAAAAAGAGGTAGAGAGGAAGAGAGGGAGACAGAGACAGAAACAGAGAGAAAGAAAAAAGGGAGCAAGACAAATGATAAGGGATCCTGGCGATGGGTTTTGGGGGGGGGGTTGTTTTTTAAGCAGTCGGAGCTCTTTCAAGGCAAAGCGCATCTGAAGGCTCTGGGTGAACGTGTGTCAGCCCTTCGGGCACACATGGGGAGGAAAGCACGGTGTCCGGGGCGGGGGTGATGGCTGGGAAGGCTCATCTGCTCGGCTTCATGGAAACGCGCCGCTGCTGGGGGCAACCGAGCCGGCGTGGACTCGTGCCGAGTGCTGAAAGAAGCGGCAGTGTCGCCTAGGGAGGCTGCGTGCGCTCGGCGGAACCTGATTCAAGATCTGTGCTCTGACTCTCTCCCTGTGTCCCCTGCTCCTCGGAAGCCCACTCTACAGAAACTTGAGTCCCATGTCGAAGACGGATGCAAATTCTCCTCTACTTCGCACTTAAGAGTTGACTTCAATACATTTCAGAGCTCCTAACCTTCTCCAAACAATCTTCGGGTGAAAGGATCCCCCTAAGCTTTCTCAAAACTCTTCCCACTACTTACACCCCCGTTAGGGTGAGGGTTCGGTCCGCAGCTGGCATGGGGGTGGGGGCGATGGGAGCGCGGGCCGAGGGCTTTGAGGGAGTCAGCCTTTTGGCCACCTTCAGGGCGGGAATGGGGACTGGCAGTTTGCATTCCCGGCAGATCGAAGCTCCCTGCTGATCGATTATTTGATAATTGATTTTCCCCGCAGCCAATGCGCGGCCGCCTGGGCGGGGGCACCTCCTGATTGGCTGCGCCCTCCTTCACGGCTGCCTACCGAGATTTGGGTGAGCTCATTTTCCAGTCGACCGCAGGGGGAGTTTTCTGCGAGGTTTCAGCTGGAGGGAGGGGGAAAATCCTCTCCGAGCCGAGCGAGCTGCGAGCCCTGCTTGGGGATGTGAGGTTTCCAGCCGCTAGTAGAGCTGCTACGGCTGAGCCATCTCGGCAGATCCCGGAGGGCAGAAAAACAAATACGAAAATAACCCCACTAAATATAATAATAAAGGGCAAGCTTAGAGTGGGAGAGAATAAAGAGAAGGAAAAAAATTACAGCCCAGAGAATATGTATTTAAAGGGAGAAAGTTAAAACCAGTGGCTGGTTGGAGCCTCCGAGTCGTAGGTACGGGCAGCTTTTGTCTGAAATCTCAGCTCACGAAGTGGGTTTCTTTTTCTCTGGCACTGGGAGTTTTCACCGAGCGGGCTTGGGGACAGGAAAGCCGAGTGCGGGGTAGGGGGTCTGGGGAGGAGAGTTCGGGGCGTTGCCGGAGAAAGAACTGGGGGCGCGGGGCCCCTCCAGGCCCGAGTGAGGCCGAGGCTGGAGCCCCTCGGCGCCTCCTAGACAAAGGCAGCTGCGGCCGCAGCCGGAGCCGAGCGCTCCTGCCCCGTCGCGCCGCGCCCTGGGCGCACGGCCGCCTCGCCCGGAGAGGGTCGGAGAAAGAGCCTCCCTCCCCGCGGCTCCCCGGCCCGGACTCCGCCCGCGAGGTCTGGGCTGCTCCGAGTCCGCGTCGGGTTTCGCTTTCCGGCGATCATAAATAGCTTGGTGTTTGTAAACAGGCGCTGGGGGCACATTCCCGGCGCTCAGTTCATTGTTCCCTCCTTTCCTTTCTCACTTCTCGCAGGACGCCGGGGCTGGGGCCGGGGGGCCGCCGGGGCTAGGAGGTGGGGGCGTCCCGACCCAAAGTGACAAAATGCAAGCATTTCCTTTCCTCTGGCCGGGCGTCCACCTCTGACAGCAAAACCCCTCAAGGCTGGATCTGCAGAAAGCCGGAGCCACCTCCACCCCATGTTCTCGGGACTCCTTAGCCAAGCCTTTCCCAGCCCCGCTCCTGCTCCTCCTCCTCCTGTCTCCCGGTTTGACTTTTCTCCTTGGGGTGTTTAGTTCTGAGAATTCAGTACTTTGTGCATCACCCTCCTCCCGGAAAAATACTGGCAGACCCCAATAATTTCGAGGAAAGTCATGAAGTCTATGCGCGGAGCTCTGTGCAAAATAACTCCCGCCGCCGCCTGCCCCGCGTTTATTCCCAATTTATTTTAAGAGAGTCGGTTTGGGGGAGGGAGTCTAGAGGGGGAGGGAGAGAAAAGAATATGGAAAATAGAGCCGGTGGCCGCAGACCACTGCCCGCGTTTGTGTGCGTGTGCCCTGGATGTGTGGCGTTTGTGCCTGGGCGTGCGATTTAATGGAGCGCCTCTCCGCCTCTCCAGTGCGGCCAGAGCTCGCTTCGCACACCCACCCCTGCCGAGGAGCCTACTTGCTGCAGCCCAATGCATTGTGTAAGACGCGACCTGTTATGGCCACCACTACTTCCGGGTTCTAGCATTCTGGTCGGAATCCACCTCTCCGCCTGTGCAACACACACTTTACACACGCACGGAGACTGCAAGCGGGCAGCATCGATCGTGGCTCCTTTAAGACAAACTCAGACAGACATTTTTTTTAACCCTCCTTCTCTAATCTCCCTCCAGTGCAGCAGTTGCAAAGAGAGAGAGAGAGAGAAAGAGAAAGAGAGAGAGCGAGAGAAGAGAGAAACTGATTAGGAATTAGGACTGATTCAAGGCAAGAGAGCGCTAGGGCTTTGTGCATTTGAATATTAACATTTGAGGTGTTCTGACCAGAAGAAGACAGAGCGGATGATCATTCATTCACCACGTTGACAACCTCGCCTGTGATTGACAGCTGGAGTGGCAGAAAGCCATGAGATTTGGTAGTTGGGTCTGAGGGGCGCTCTTTTTTTTTTTTTTTTTAACTGATTTTTTGGGGACAGAAGATCTGCTTTTTTTGCCCCCGCTGCTGTCTTGGAAACGGAGCGCTTTTATGCTCAGTGACTCGGGCGCTTTGCTTCAGGTCCCGTAGACCGAAGATCTGGGACCAGTAGTTCACATTGCTGGAGACGTTAAGGGATTTTTCGTCGTGCTTTTTTTTTTCCGGGGGAGTTTGCATATTTGTTTCTTTTCACACTGGCCTTAAAGAGGATATATTAGAAGTTGAAGTAGGAAGGGAGCCAGAGAGGCCGATGGCGCAAAGGGTACGTATTAAAAAACAATTGTGGAACTCAAATGTGAGATTAAATTGAAACGTGGCTGAAAGACACTGCTAAAAAGTTTCCTTTTTTCTCTCTCTCTTTTAAAATGAGGCTCCTAAAGCCGTGGCCTAAAGCGAGAGGATTTATTCAATGCATTTGTAGACTTATGTATGTTACTTGGAGTTGTTAATTCAAGTAATCAAGTTTTCTATAGATTCCTAACCAGCAGCTATATAAATAAAAATACAAGCTCAAGCAATCATTTGTTTTTGTTTTTGTTTTTAAGCGAGATACCTAATGCTATAATTTGAGCGTTCAGGGATCAGAAGTTTAAAGCTATGTTTAAACTAAAATACGCACCTGGAAACTTCTGATATGTTATAGATTATGCTCATCTTTAATATCATTAGTTGTAAATAGCTTTTTTAAGCAAATAACTTTGTCATAGTACAGCAAGTTTTTTGGTCGGCAAACACTCATCTTTTAAAAGTAATTTTAATTTGTATGGATTTTTATGCAAGGTAGTATTTTACAAGTTTTTCTTAGATAAGCCCTGTACTAATTGGATACTAAGCACACAACTACTCACTTTAAAAATGCAATACTAATTTCCCCAATATTCCTATTTGAATAGAAATGCAGTGAGAGTAAAGTGAGACAATGACAACCCAACTGAGGTAGTTTCTTAAAAGAAAGGGGATCTACAAAAAGCCTTCCTTGCATAATTTGTGTCCTGGCCCTCAAAGCCCTGTTTGCAAAAGAAAGTTACTAGGCTGACACATTTTTCTTTACTCCTTTGGTTCAGGCAAATGTCAGTGTTCTTCCAAACTCTTTTCACACCTCTGGCTTTAAGGAGATGAAAGTGGCAATTCCTCTTTTCTTTGAAAATCATTTCACTCTGGGCGCCTCCAAATCTTGGGAAAAGAACTTGCCTGGAATGAACCAATTCGAAAAACCTAAATAGCTAAATTTCACACACAAAAATTAATGACAATCAATATGAAAGTAGTTTTCTCTGGAAGAGGAAGATGGAGGATTGTATGTGCATATGCTTTTGAATTTGCTTTAAATCTTTGCCTCCTTGACTTCTAGTTTGGGGAGAAACTTCCTAAGAGTAAAAATATATAGAGAATATTAACTGCTTCAACTATAGATTTTCTTTAACTTTGGGAGAAAATTGCCCAATTCTAAATTCAGCTTTAATGTCCAGGAAAAGCTATGCTTCCTTGAATTTCACTTATAAGGGGGTGAGTTAGATTTGTATAATTTAGAAGAGTTTGTCTTGGAAAGCAAAAGAAATGCAGTGTCTTGCAGGACTGCCTAACCCCAGGCTGGCAGGGAAATAAAATGAGAAGCCTGTCTGAATTCACGTGCTTGGCATGAGCTGTTCCCGTCGTAACTTTTTTTTTTTAATTCCCCCTGATGTGAAGGGACTGTGAAACTAGGCAAGTTTGCTGCACTGTCCTGGCACGTTTTATTATTGTGATTTTGAATTTCCTCCACCAGCGACATGCGCGTTTTACCTTCCGCCCTCGGGAAAATGCTTCCCTTTCTCTCCTTTCTTCCTTCCTTCCTTGCCAGAGGATCCTGAATTTCTGAACTAGTTGATAGGGACACAAGTTAGGACAAGACCATTCATCCCAGACGAGTATTATTGAGAATCCTAGAATTTTTACTTTACAAATTATGTTTAAAATAAGAAATCTCAACTTCAGAGATGCAAGGCCACCGAATTCAGAGTTGAAAGATCCAGCTGGACTGACCTTATATAAGCTTGGCTCCCTGCCGTTCCCCCATTTGCCCGCCTGGCCTTCTGAACCTTCTTTCTCTCCTGTTTGTCATGCAGTACGACGATCTACCCCATTACGGGGGCATGGATGGAGTAGGCATCCCCTCCACGATGTATGGGGACCCGCATGCAGCCAGGTCCATGCAGCCGGTCCACCACCTGAACCACGGGCCTCCTCTGCACTCGCATCAGTACCCGCACACAGCTCATACCAACGCCATGGCCCCCAGCATGGGCTCCTCTGTCAATGACGCTTTAAAGAGAGATAAAGATGCCATTTATGGGTACGTACAATGGGCAGCAGGTTAAGCAGTTGAGATACGATGCTTCCCCTGTTTCTCTGTGCCCTTGGTAAGAGGAAAGTCAGAGCTCTCTGGTTCGGAGGTACATATTTGGTGACTTTTCATTCGCATTGCATGGAGAATTTGGGAAGACGGCCTGCCATCTCCGAAGCCCCCCATCTCCACACACTCTCCCTGCACGCCCAGCCCCTGCTCTACAGCGGTGATACCCGCAAAGGGGTCCTAGTGCGGGAGAAGTTGGTTAAAGGTCCCCCATCCCTTCTCAGACTCCCGCCGAGCGGCTTGGGGTCCTCCCTCGCTCCATTTCGCCCTGAGAGCGTTAGGGGTTTCTAAATGTAAGCGCCTTTGTGTTGGCACGAAACTTTTAGTTTAAGGGAAAATCTTTTAAGCCACTGATTGTTCTGACTTGCTAAGTTTACTCAGCAAGCGTATGCTGGCTCTGCCACTGCACAATAAAATCAAGGGAGGACAGTGGCAGGTCAGGCAAGGGGGGACATGTTTTGCATTTAGGGAGTTTGACCACTGAAGTCAAGGAGAGGAGCTCGTTCTGAATTGTTACAAACATTAAGAAACTTCTAGATGTTTTAGCACTTTGTGTTCAAAGGGGAAACCTGCAGTATTTAGAAAGAAGTAAATTCGGGGTGCTCTTGGGCCGGAGGTTGTTTTCTGGCGACGGTTTACACCGTGTTCTCCTCGGCCATTCCATTAGACCCTGGACTACTAAAATCCTTTGAAAGTCACTTGTGCCTACTGTGCGCTGATGAATTTTGGGGCCTCTTTTTACTTTGCAACAACTTTTATTTCTATTTATTTCTTCTTTTTAAAAAAATCTGGCAACACTGACCCTCCCTGGTTGGAAAAAAAAAAATCTTTCTGCTTTATTTTCTGGTCCCTTGTGCGATGGGCTTGTTTAAATCCCAACGTTTTGTCCGCAGCGTTGACTGCACATGGTTTAGGCTATGGGACAGAACATTTGGGGAAGCTTTGAAAAAGACCCCAAACTGTTAAATTCCCAGCTGGGCTGTGAGAGCTAATAAAAGACTTGAGACACCTCCTTGGGCATTAGAAGAAGCATTTTTTTTTTTTTTTATGGGCTGAGACAAGCGACATCTAGGCCCCTCGCAATACTAGCTGCTTTGCCACTCCGCAGACACAAAATGAAAGGCTTTACCGCATGAACATTTGAAGGAACTTTCTTTGGGGGGCGGTGGGGGCCATCCGCGAAGGGAGGGAGTGTGCAGGGAGCCGAGGAGGAGCCTCTCTGCTTTCCGAGGGCCGTGGGGTCGGGATCTGTAGGTGCAGCCTGGTGACAGTCGGTCCCGCAGCCATAGAGGTCCTTTCCCCAAGTTAGCTGAGCGCCTGCCACCGAGATCCCCGGAGCCTTGGGCTTCGTGCGGCCGCTTTGGAGGAACCCACATGAGCCAGCTCTTCCGATCCCCACGCCCAGCTCCTTTTTCCTCCACCAGGTCCTGGATGTGCAGCGGAGGGACGAGGGCTTGTCGGGTGGGAAACTTAATTCAAAATGGCTGCTGGAACCGCTTGGGTTTTATTCGTAGCAAATGTTGCCAATTTCTCCGGCCAGATATGCTGAACCGATCCTCAGATACCGTCCAGGGCTCAGGCCCTCCGACTTCGGGGCTCTAGGAGGAAGGGGAGGTGAGCAGTCACCTGGGCGTGGGAGAGGAAAAGAAAAAAAGTAGATGACAAAATCAGAGAGGGGGTCCGTGCCTCTAGCTCCTCCGGCTGTTTTTCTTGGGCACCTTTTTTCACTGACCGGGGACTAACCATTGTGTTGTTTGTGACTGTTGTATTTTCTTGCAGACACCCCCTCTTCCCTCTCTTAGCACTGATTTTTGAGAAATGTGAATTAGCTACTTGTACCCCCCGCGAGCCGGGGGTGGCGGGCGGGGACGTCTGCTCCTCAGAGTCATTCAATGAAGATATAGCCGTGTTCGCCAAACAGGTCAGCAAAATAAATGTTAAAAAAAAAAAAAAAAAAAGTAAAAGAAACATAAAAGAACCCCCCTCCCCCAACACCTCCACCCAGTACATTTTCAAAAGTAGCCAGCAAATAGTCCACCCTAAGCCATGCGTGCTACATCCACCCTCAGATTTTCCTCTTCTGTGAGTGTCTGTCTGCGGATAACTTAAAATCACCCATATTCATACCCACTCACCCTCCATAACCTAACGCAGAAAGCTCACTCTGTAAAATAAAATCGAGCACACCACGCGTTGTAGCTCCTTTGGACTTGGCGAGCTGAGCAGCGTTCCGGAGAAGCGAGAAGCGTAGTTGCTAGCAGAAGTAAGACTGAGCTCTGGGCTTGTTTTCAGCTTATTTAATTCACACTGAAGTGTTTCTGCGCGGGACGAGCTCGGTGTCACCGAGTCCCTCCCGGAGGTTACGTCCTGCCCCCGACAGTGTAATGAGGCAAAAAACTAGGAAGGCGACCAGATTTCAAATTTTCTTTCTTTTTTTTCCCCCCTCCCTCTCCCTTCTCCTTCTCACTTGTATTTAGATTCGCGCAGAAAAACCTCTATTTTCTTCTAATCCAGAACTGGATAACTTGGTAAGAGTGGACCCCTACTCCCCTCCCCCCATCGGCCCCCCAGCCCCCACCTCCAACGCCCTCAGCTTTGCTTTGAGAGCCCTGGGGTTTCTAGACCTGTCTTTCCGTGGCTGCAAGTATGCTGCAAATGCTTCCGTCCACGGACAAGTGGTCGGGTACAAGGTCTAGGGAAATAAATTCATCTCGAGAGGGGCCGGGCGAGCCGGCGCGGGGAAATGCGAGCTTTTGTTTTTTATGACAGCCGGGCTGCGCAGCTCTAATCAGCGCCGGGATTTATCTCTGGGCCTGTCAGCGTGTGTGCTTAAACTTTGCGGACTTCCCAGCCCTCAAAGTATCGTCACGAGGGCAGCGACCGGGCAAGAGCCCCCAAACAACCAGTTTGCCTGAAAGGTGTGCAGAAGGCAGCAGGAACTTTGCAATGTGAAAAAGCCACAATTTGGGGGCTATTTGGAATATTTTCTATCCACTCCTTCCAAGGAAACATCTAGTCCAGTGCTGTGGCCCTGGGGAGGGAGGGAGTGGGGCCAGTGGGACTGAGAAAGGGGAGAGCCATGGGGGAGGAGAGTGTTTATGATCCCCACTTAGATGCTTTGTTGTTGTTTTAGCTATTTTTTCTTCTTAAGAAATATAAACCTCTAGATGGTACCCAGTCGCTGCTATTAAGTTTTAGTGTTATTGCCATAAATCAAAATAACTCTATTTACTGGTGGGAGGGGGTGGGCTGGAGATGCCAGCGCTGTGACAGCCAGTTTTCTGCAAACCAGGAATGGGGTGCTCATTCTTTTTGTATCTTTGCAGATGATTCAAGCCATACAAGTATTAAGGTTTCATCTGTTGGAATTAGAGAAGGTAATTTCTCTAGCCTCTTTTCCTTCTACTTCTCCCTTACCCCCAAACACACACGGGGGAGGGTTCAGAATGGCTGAAGTTCAGGCTTCTGAGACATTTGCATAAATGTCTTTTTTTTTTTCCTGGTAATTAGTGTCAAGGCCAATCTTAGGGTCCATTTCTCTTCTCAGTTTAATTACAATTTCAGCCACTAAAACCGGGATCACAAACGCCCTAGCCTTGTGTTCTTTCTTAATACCTTGCTGGCTTTGTGTAAATAGTTGCAATTCTGTGCATCCCAGTTGATGTTTAAAATGCTATTGTGAGTTTGCTTCCCAGCTTAATATCTCTATGGTCTCTTCTCTTCTTCTTCCTCTTCTTTGCTACCTCTGAGGGCGGAAAAAGTTTTGTTTAGTTTTAGTGAGTTTCTGGAAGACAGTCTGAGAGCAGCAGCAGGTCAGACACAGAGGAGAGGTGGAGGGGGAGGAGGAGGAGGAGCGGGCAAGGAGTCTGGAGGAGGTGGTGGGGGAGGCACATTAAACGTTTTGCAGAGACAAAGCAGAGCTGATAGTTGTGTCAATTTCTTGAATCTGTGAATCCTGCACACACCCCACCTTCGATAACATGATTTTGCTAGCTGTTCTATAAATCTCAGCAATAAAAACTTGATGCATTGTAATTCAAACTAACATTAAATTGCAAGCACACTAGGGTTTCTTGTGAATTTTTGCATGTCAGTGATGCCTGGGACTTGTAAGAGACCTCTCCACTTGTACCTAAATATTTTGAGGCATTCTTTTACCTTGTTTTTTAAAAAAATCAATTTGATATGTTTTTGTGGTTGTAGGTTTTTTATATCATGAGTACTGGCAACTTTATTTCCTCCTATTTTTTTAAAAGGAAGTATCCTAAAATGTGCTCCTTATGGATAGAAACTCTTACTACAAATGTTATAGGGACTTGAGTTGACAGGCATATATCCTATGCCACCCTAATACAGGTCCTTTGGAGAAAAAAATAATATGTGTGTGTGTGTGTATATATATATATATATATATATATACACAAAAAAAATATATATGTATATGTATATATATGTATATATACACCTTAGACACATTGGAAAGGGATTTATCATAAAGTAACTGGATGAAATTAAATAGTTTACCTTAAATGTCACCCATGCAGGTCACCTCTCTAATGGCCACAGGCCCAGGAGCAGATGAATTTAACACGGGTGTTGAATATGTTGTAGCCTGTGAATCATCTTGTCACTGTCAATTTTCTGGGATATCTCTATTTTGCAAGAAAAGAAAGTTATTCCTAATTCTGGATGCGTCTAGGGGTCTCTGGAGGACAATTGCCCTGTGTTTCCCCTATTTGGAAGTTTGGATCTCACAAGGGGGGTGGATTGCACTTGTCAATGTCATTTATGCACTCCTGATTATATTTCCATTTTTTTATTTCTGTCATAATGTAGGTACACGAATTATGTGACAATTTCTGCCACCGGTATATTAGCTGTTTGAAAGGGAAAATGCCTATCGATTTGGTGATAGACGATAGAGAAGGAGGATCAAAATCAGACAGTGAAGATATAACAAGATCAGCAAATCTAACCGACCAGGTATGCGCTTTTCAATTTCAACATCCCTGGAAAAAAATCTGTATGCATATTGCTGGCTGGGTCACTACCACCTCCTTTTATTATTTGCATATGATTAAGTCCCTTTTAGATACATTTCCATCGAAATGAAAATTTTTGAATAATGTGGCTATTATTGCTTCATTAAGGCTGGCTCTGGGATTCGACCTGGAGAGATGAGCTTGTAAAAGCTTTGCTAGCAAACTTGACCTGTTTCTTGTCGCTTTTAATTTTTGTCTTTATTTTATTTACCCTCTATAATAATGGGAGTGTTAACTGCCAGTGACCGCCTCTGATTGTAGGGCTTTGTTCGGGAGCATTTTTTCTCCCTTCTCTCTCCAAGAAAAGAAAAGTGTAGGGTCTGCTTATTTCTTATTTTATTAGGAATAAATCCAAGATAGGTGGTCTAAGAGAGACAGCGAGGGTTTGAAATCTAGCAAATGCTGGCTATTTTCTTCCTGTCTATACGGTTCATTAGCCTGTCTTGTCAGTTTTCCTCGGCCGAACGCTTCTAGACCTCACTGAACATTGCTTTGTGCGGTGTTCGCTGCAAGCTCGCCCATTTTATTGTACTTAATAGAAAAAATAAGACCAGGCCGAGGTTATAAAAACAGATAAATATGGACTTTTCTCCTCCTCCTTTCCGCTCATCCTCCAGCTGGTACGTGCTTTGGGCCCTCTGGGTTGGCAGCTTTTGGAAGTGTCAGCGTCAAGGGGCACCCCGTGGCTCCCTCGGTGTGGAGGGTGGGGGACCTCGCGCCTGTCTTCTCTCAACTGAGGGCCTTTGCTTGCTGCGCCCCCTTCTCTTCGGTCCTCTCTCCAGGCCCTTCTTCCGAGGCGTTACTAAGTGGGGACGACTTTTATTTGGAGTTGCTGGGGGCGGGGGGCGCGGATTTCTCTCTCTCACCCCGACACCAGCGTTTGCTCCCAGTTTCTCTCTCTTCCTGTCGCTGTGTCTCTGGATTGGTCCAAAGGAGTTGCAAAAATGCAATGAAAGTGAAAACGTGAGGAGTGAGTGAGATGAAACAGGGCTCAGGACAGTTCTGTTGCGAATTGTTGTGAAGCGGCTGGAGATTTGGGTAGCCAGCCTCCTCTGCGCCCTCCCACTCACCCCCCCACCCCGAACTTATAAATGAAGGCCCAGAGTTGTTTCTCTTTTTGACTTGGCACGTGAGTCCCGACTTGAGGGAAGAGATCAGTCTGCCTTTGTTAAGCCAAAGGCCAGCTACTCCGACAGGGTTTTCCTTTGCAAGCTCTGCCATGATCACTGTTGGCCAGTGGCTGTCTTGTACAGTCCTTGCTTGAGTGCCTGGCACCTCATTCTTGGTGTCATCTTATGGTTTCCTTCTCTCAACATCATCCTCTTAAAATAAATTCCCTGATTGGATTTCTCTGGGCAACCCCTCGACATAGGCTGAATTTCTCTTTTGCTTATTATGAGTGGGGAAAGGCAGAGGAGAGCTTTACAAGTGCCAATACGCCGGATCCTCACTATTATTTGGTGAGTTAGAAACTTTCAGCAGTGTAGACGAGTGCACGGAACCCGTAGCAAGTGCAATCCCGGCGCGGCCAAGCGGAGGTGGGAAAACTGCAAGCGGCTCCGGGCCTTGGCCCTGCGGGCTGCCGAGCCCCATGCCTGGTTCAGCCCACCCGCCCTCACCCGGGAGCTGTAAAGTGCAGATTCCGCTGAGGAACCCTCTGGTAGCTGCTGTTGAATAAAAATTGTAATCCAACAAGCCTAACTAGAAAATGGGATTCTAAAAGCTCCGGAGTGCTGGGTATATAAAGCTATTTGAGCAAATTACAAGAATCGCTTAGGGGCATGAATGAAATCAACACTTTAATTGCCTCCAAAATGAAGATTTATACCCCATTTTCTCAACGAATCATTATTTTATTAAAGTCAAAGATAAAAGACCAAAGTTATAGGGCTTTTTTTGTGGGGAGAGGGGATACAGAATTGATATAATATCACTGAATTCTCCCCCTACTCCTTTCGTAAACTTTTGTTACCTGATTAATTTGAGATATGCAAAGATTGGTATGCAATTGTATTGGGTAAAAATTCACATTTTATTCTCTTCTACCTCTAAAATGGGAATCGTACATCTAGTCCCCGCCGTTTAAGGGTGGGGCTTCGCAGCTTTGGTTGAGCTCGTGGCGCTGTTGGTCTATGCGCGTGGGCTCGCTCGTGTGACCCCCTCAGGCTCACCCAGGTATCCTTTGATCGGAGGGCAACAAACCCAAGTTTATTCTTATAATTACCCGGTTCCCGGGAGCCAGGAGCTAGCTTGCCTAGGTCGGGTTTGGCGAGGGGAGCACAGGGCGCAGGGCACACGCGGTACAGTGCCTCGGACGCGGTGGGCTCCTCTGCCCTGGGGAGGTGGGGAGCGAGGGACAACGCACCAGGTTACCCCCTGGGCGCCAGTTCTTCGGACTGGTGCCTGCTAGCCTGTCCCCGGGGGCTCTGAACCCCTAGTGCAGAGCCCTGAGGGCCAGGCCAAAAAGGATGGCCTCTCCACCTGTTTGCGAATGCGGCCCAGCCAGTTGGAGCCTCCGAAGAAGGTGCGCTCCGGGACTGGACGCTTCTGGTGCTGTGTGAACGCAGGGCCTCGTTAGCTCATTAACCCCTCTGTCTCTAGGGCCTGCTGGCAGCACGGTTTATTTTATTTTACTTTTTTCCCTCGGAGGGCGCGAAGGCTGCCACCCGCACGGGGACCTCGGATCGACGACTTTGATGCCAGGCGGTTTCCCGGAGGGCTAAGTCGGCGGAAATCCACTGGGCCTTGTAGTGTTGTTGGTTTGGGTTTTTTTTTTAATTTTTTTTCGTTCTGTCTCTCTCTCTCTCTCTATTTTTTTATCAGATTAAGATACCTAGAAACCGTAATCTCATTCTCCCCCCACCTCGGTTCTTCCTCCCACCCCCAGTCTCGGAGGCCGCCTGGAGGTCTCATTGCCGGAGAGCCACTTCTGGCGGGCTCAGGACACCTCCTGGGCGCCCTCTCCCGACCGCCGCGCTCTCGGCTCCGCTCCGACGCTCCAGACGCCCGGGGGCTGGGGGCAGCGAGGGGCCCGGGGACCTTCCGGGCCTCGGCGTGCAGCAAGGGCCTGGCCGGACCCGGGAACAGACAGAGAGGGGTCCAAGGTGCCAGGCGTCGAGGCGAGGATTGGGTCTGGTTGGCGGCGAAGAAGGACGGGGGTCCCAGGAGAGGCGGGCGCTTGTTTGGGGCGCCCGTGGTGGAACTGGGGACAGCAAGAAGGAAGGGTTAGGCGGGGAAGAGCCTGGCCACCCAGATGCTAGACTTTAGGCCGCGCTCCGGGGAGGAGCTGTCGTCTTCCTTCCTAGGGTTGTCTGTTGCTCACCACTCCTTGACTCTAAGCATTTTCCACTCCAAGAATGGATAGGGAGAGTGGACAGAGGAGCAGAGGCTCCAGGTCCCCAAAGCCGCCTCCTGGGGTGGCCACGCCTGCCCGTTGCGAGCCGAGATTAGTTGGCCCTGTGCTCGGGCATCAGCGGCGGCCCTCCTTCTCCCCATAAGCAGCCGGAGGCAGAGAAATGGTCCCTTTGGATTACAGTCTTTATTCAGCAGCAGCTCTCCGGGGGGTCCTCGTCTGAATCTGCATTTAGCAGCTCCTGGGCGAAGGCTGGCGGGCTGCACCGGGCGCCCTGTTGCATGTTATTCTAGATTTGTCTCTGACGTCTGGGGAGAAGTAATATGGCTTGCGGAGATGGAACCAGAGAGCCACGCTCGCCGGGCAGGTTAAATGCCAAGTGCTGGCGGGCTCCTGGGAGGCGGGGGCCGTCGGGGCTGTGCGGCCCAGGCTGGAGAGCGCGAGGCCGCCAGGCCTCCGGGATCTGGGACAGGCCTGGGCCAGTGCGCTTTGGTTCCCAAGGGGGCCTGCGAACTCTGGTGGCGATTGGTTTATTTCAAAAGTTCACACTTTTGTTTCTAAAGCACAGTTTGGGTTAAAGTTCTTGAAACTGAAGTGAGATTTGATTGAAAACACCTTCCTCCCCTCCAAGTAGGGATGGGGATTCATCCAAAGGACATTTAAGCTATCCCTTTGGGGGAGGTGTTATGGTAAAGGCTGGGGCTGGAAGGGCAAGGAAAAATCTAATGTCCTTCGTGGATTGGATCTGCTGCCTTAGAAACAAATAGATGGAGCCAGCGGATGTTTACTAATACTAGAAATGTCCCCAATTCATTTTCATCCAGTAAGAAAAGTGGACACAAACAGTGGGAGGCAGGAAAATGGTCCCTTTGTCAGGTAGTTCTTTTCCAAATGCTTACATTTGGATGCATGTTATTTAAATTATAAACGCTTCATAGGTTCCCACTTAATGCCTTCATCCTGGAACCTCTCAGTGCACAGGCCTTGCAAGTGATAAAGTCTTAGCATCATCTAACTTTACTTTTGATTGTTGTCAGGGGTCATGGGGTATATTCTTAATTCCTTTTTTAAAATATGTCAAAGGGAAATTATGGCAAGATCCTCTTTAATGATTAAATAATAAGGTGTTGACTGCTTGTCACTACCCGGCTAATTGGGATGTTCATTCTAGGTGCTTTATTGCTTAGTATGCTTTGAATGAAAAGTTAGTTGTTTATCAGGTGTATTTTTATTGTTATTTTTCAGATTGACTTTTGGTGTGTATTTATGTGTGAATTTCAGAGTAGGGATGTATTGATTCTTAATAGGGGCACGTAAACATTTTAGAAAAACAATATGGAAAAAAAGTACAGAGTGTATGCAGATATGTTGAGATCAATTGCATTGTTAAATGTCTTGAAGGCTAAAGGCTAATACTACAAAAATTATTCCCTTTTCGTAGCTCCTCTCTCTCTGTCTCTCTCTTTCAATCTCTCTCAGTGGAAATCCCTAGTGCAAGTTCCATGGTTAATGGAAAGCAATGATAGGAATGATACTAATGTTACTTTGTACAAAGTAAAGCCTCATAACAGTAACTATTGTTCAGTGATTTAACTAGCTCTGTGGCAGTAGGTCACTCCAATAAATAGCAATTCCTGCCCCATCAGAATGACTCCATTGCTCATCATTTGGAAGAATATTGAGTAGTTGTGTGTTCTATAGCTATTGGTCCTAACTTACAGACTTGTATTAGAAAACACAGAGAAGTTTAAATAGTAGAGGAAGAAGAGAGGAGGAGGAAGAAAAAATGGATTAACATATGGGCCCTGTTTTCAGAAAAGTAACTGAAATATCATGCTATAATTGCCCAACTTTGAAAATAAACAAATTTTAAATCATTATGTTTTCAAACACTCATATGTTTAAATTTTAAAATGTTTGTCATAGTCCAAAAGATTTAAAACACAGCTGTTGCTGGGTGATGGAAGGAAAATTATTCAGTAAAACTCCATATTGTTAAAATACAAAGATTATTTGTGATCCCATAGCAACAACTTATGTTTATTAAGGCCAAGTAGATAGACTAAAGTAGTACCATGAGGCCTACTATTATAAAACTAGCTTACCTTCCCTCACAGGTGGAGTTGGAGAAACTGTGAAGAATGCATAACAAGTTATATTAAGACACTTGCCATAAATGAAAATACTGCCTACATGAATTCAAATGAAGTATTTTCATATTGTTAATGTTATGCTTTCCATTGCAACAACAATATTTTCTTATGAAATGTAAATATGTCAAACAAATGGTGAAATGCTAAAGTTTTAATAAATGATCATTTAATCATCAAACACAACCCAAGTATGTATACAGAAACTTTTAAAGGAAAGTCGGCATATGGCCAAATTCCTATAGGGACTAACAGGGAAATGATCAAAAAATCAACATGAAATAAGACATCCTGTAAGAAGGTCTATAATTCAAAATTATTTGACTCCACTGTCAGGGAAATAGTTGAAGGATAGTAAACTGATACTGTTCTCAGTCATTTTTGTTACACAGTGTTAAATGTTTGCAACTGCAGCATTTTACATGGCCTTTTTTGGGTTATGGTATATGTCGTATTTTTATCAAAGCAGTACTTCAATTTATGTTGTAATTGAAACAAAAATTTTTGCTATTTCTCCTGAGTACAAAAAAAGTTTAATATTTAAAAATTACACCAAAATTATGGGAAAGTATTCTTTTACAAATAAAGAAATAAAAATAGAATTCATATGACACAGTTTATCTGACAGTTGTGCAGATGTTAGGCATAAAGGTTTTCAAAATCCCAAGTAAAACAACACTGCTGTAAATCACATTGGGCTTACTGTTCTTACTCAGCAGGAAATATCAGGGTATAATACCTGTTTAAAAAGTTAGGGTCTAAAACACATAAAATACAGTCTCTCAATTTAAGTTTTAATAACAATTCCAAAATTTTACTTTTAGCTTCCAGTATATATTTGGATATTTTACTATCCTTAACATTTGTAAATGAACCGTGTATGTATAAATTCAATTTTGAAAAATTCAAGCAGATGAGTGTGTCCATGTAGTGTAAAAGATGAAAGAATATCTTAACTGTATGCTTAATTTAACATGCCATGATTTCAAGATTACAGGAATTGGGGGAAGCTTTTTGGAGTCTTAAACAGCCTCTCTCTAGGAAGTATATCTATATTGGGCAATTGCTGGATTCCCAACACTTACAAATTTGACATTTTAATAAACAGTGTAAAGGATATTGTGTGAAATAAGCAAGAATATATTCATTTAAATATTCTTCACTAGAATCCAGTTTCAATCAATTTAATACATTCAAGTGCGTAGAATTAACGCAATTGGCAACATTTTACTAAACTCTCTTTGAACAACACTCTTTTGCCAATGGCATTTCTTAATCTAGAAAATATGTTCTTATTAAAGGAAAATACAAGAGTGCAAATCTTTCAAAATTATTTTATATGTCTTGACTTCTTGATTCACAATTCCTAAATGACTAAACCATACCATAAAGAGTTTATTCCTCAGTGGAAAAAGCTTTTTTCTACATTTATTGAATTATATACTGTTGTTTATAGGTGTGATGAGTATATACAATCGAATGCAAATTATAGCCAGAACTATGTTATTAACTGTTTTTAAGATATGAAATAACTATGTTATGGCTTTTCTATGACATATGCACCAACTTATATGGCATAAACTAATGGAGTTCAAATAAGTTGTGAAAATAAATTTTACTTTATTTATAATTCTCAAGAATACATTTCTACAATTGATTCTTCCCTTGACACTTCATAACTCCAGTTACAATTAATAGAATTTATACTCACGAGGTAAAGAGCCTTGAGTGTGCAGTGTTACAAATTCTTTAAAAACTTAAATGAAATCATATTCTTCTATAGAAAGGAAATGCTGTTACTATCAATAAGTTTACTAAGTAATACTTTAAAAATGACCACAACCTTTTATGAGTTTAACAAGTTTAAGCAAAGTGTTATAGTCATGCTGGTTCTTTTTCATTTTACCCTAATACGAAGTCTTACATTTCATAATGGACTCAAACATACATTATTTTGACTCACTTAGAAGATAGTAGTAAATAAATAACTAATATTTTGAGTGATTCTAGAATTATTCTAATATCAATATATGACAACATTCTAACATCAATACCTGGCAACATAAGCTAACCTAGAATTAATTGTTACTCATGAAATCCCATTTCTATAGATTTTTCCTTACACTTTACAACATGGTAGCATGTTTATTACTCATTAGCTATAAATTTCTGGGTTGTTGATTATTCTTTAGCAAGTTAGAACTATAACCTTTTCTTTTTCTGATTACTTCTTTTCCATTGTTTGGAAACCTTCTATGCCTGAGACTTGAACTTAAACCAGTTTGCTAGGTCTCATTTTCCTATTGGAGTTCCTTGTAGGTTATTACCCATATGTGAGTTATTTTCCTCAAAAGATGAAAAATGTTACTTTAGAACAGGAATGAATAGCAGCCAAAGTCATCAAATATTCCCAACCTGTGCTTTATAATTAGGTAAAAAAATGAAAACTGTTATTCTTATTTGCCTTCCCTAGGGCTGTGAACACTTGATATAAAGATTAGTATCAGCCCCTTTCTGTTCTTCCTCTAAAGGCTTAAATGTTTATTTTCAGTGACTGTATTCTTAACTGATAGTCCACATTTGGTCCCAGACCCCCATGATTTGCATTTTATTCTGAATTTGCATTCACATTATGTCCCATAGAAACTCTTTAAAGTGAAGTGTGTTTATGACTATTATGAAACTCTGGAAAATGAAGTTTATAATGAAAGTGACACAGCCATCAAACGGAGAATGAAGGGAACGATTTGATGTAAACCCAGAGTTTCCTTACCCCATCCCAACTTGGGAAATGCTTATTTCTCTTCTTTTAAAAATATAAGAAGCTGAATGCATAAGAATTTCTTTGACACTAAAACTCCTCTTAATGTCTCCATAACTATTTGGATGTATTCTAGAACATTAATTTAATTTGATAGACAAGCTATAATTAACTGTGACCTATCGGGTTTTCTGTTATTCAAAGATTATTCCTTAGCAATTTGGAAACTTAATTTCAAACTAAACAGTGTATAATGTCTGAGATTCTAAAGACATACTTACACTATTTACATGAAGTGGAGAGTTTGTCTACAGGGGTAGACTAACAATTTTTACAATATAAAGACTTAGCAAACTAACTAGAGCAGGTGTTCTCTTTTTCTATTTTTATTTTTTATACGTGGCCTTCCTATCTATTTACTGCAATGTTTAAATTATTCTCACTGAAGAAAAAAAACCACTGTGTTTCATGGGATAAATCATACATGACATTTTAAACCCAGATACTTCGTTGATCAAATAAACCAGCATTATATAGAGAGAATTAAAAATAGAAGCAAATATGTAAGATGCTACTAGCCATAATGTTATAACCAGAACAGAAAATTTAGCAATAGAATTAAACTGGGCATTTTGGGTTTAGTTGGAACATTTACTTGAAAGTTCCCAGCAGATCTGGAGTTGTTTTGAAACCTTTGCTTAAGAATATTTTAGTGAAAAAATTTTGCAATAACTCACCATTGAACATGGTTCAATTGTTTATTTGAAATTGTTCATTCATAAGAGACTTAGTGTCATGAACAGCCACCCTGCCCTTCACTCTTGAACAGTTCAGGTAAATGTATTATTTATTTACATTCTATTGTATATATTATTTATGGGAATTGTGCTATAACTCTACAGAGCATATAGAATTTATCTTTGTGAGATAAGGGTGGCATCTCTGCCAAAAGTGGTATAGCCCTAAGTAGATAATAAGGATTACCCTCAGAGTACAAATAAATATCATCTCTTATAGAGTCGTTACATGTTTATATTTCATAGCTCCAGATGCAAATGCATTTCGCCATTTTCATTTTAATTGTCATAGTTTTTTTGGCTCCAGCTTCTAACAAAGAGAATCAGGAATTTTACGTTTTGCATTGATCTTGTTGGTAAATTAATATGTTTGTGAAAAAGAGAAGATACTGAGTAGCAGAATCATTTAACCCCTTCTTTTCTTTCAGTGTGCTTTTTCTGTCCCTAATGCATTCTAAAATTTTCTGAGGAATATTGTTCATAACGTTTTTAAGACTGGTTGTGCATTTAGTGGCTTGGCCTTTTGTTTCATAATATTTTGGGACTTTACAAGTTGTGTTTAATAAGAAAATCACCAAGAAAAATATCAGCCTTTTTGTATCCTATACTTCTTTCCTCAAAATAAGAGAGACATGTAGACTATGCTTGTTTTGCACATATCGACTACATTGTTGGCGTTCAGATATTTTTTATTCTAATAATTATTCAAAGCCAGTAACAATCTGCATTTAAGTGAGTATAAACATTTTTATTCTGGAGTTTGGAATTTGCAGCAACTCAATTTTATTTTCCAAATTACCCCGCCATTTCAATTAGGTGCATTGTTCTTCTCTCTACTGTTGCGACATTCTGAAGGTTTGCTTGCCATCCTAATAGTGAGTGCTTAATATTTATTGAGGGCATGTAAAGAACATACCAATAGAAAAAGAGGAGAATAAAACATTGACAAATCAATTATGAGGCTTTTATCCATTTGTAGTGTACTTCCAATACTCCAAATACTCTGTAACTGTTAAAATAGTACGAATAGCCTCTAGAATAATAGCCTTTGGGTATGGCTGGAGAATGGCATTCTGATTAAATGGAATTCCTTAAAAAGTGCACAGTGCAACTCAACATCCTACTTCTGGAATTCACAGTTGCTCTGGTTGATTGCTTAGCTAAGCACCTTGACATATAGAGTACTTGGCCATGGCCATTCCAGGAACCAGAATCTCAAATTAAACTTCAAGATGGTCTCTGATGATTTTGCCCAAGGTAAACAATGAAGAAAGGGGAATAATCTTCTCCCCACCTCCAAATTTAACACTGTCAGAGAACTTAAAAGTTCAGAAATCAAGAGGGACACTTGAAAAATAAAATTTAATCAAAATATAAAAAATAAGAAGTACTTCTAAAGAAACCATAGGGAAATTAGAAAATACCCTCATACTCAATGTTAATAGAAATCAGTAGTAAATGTAAATTTGCATAATTCTTTATTCAAAGTATAATGTTCTAAGGTAGTGGAAAAAAACAAGACTATATCTTGGCTGAATTTTTTTTCCCCTTCTCACATCAAAATTGTGGATTCTCTGGTTTGAGAGTTTAGAATTAGAAAAGAGAAAACTTCAGAAACACTTGAGAAACAACAATTAAGTGTGCTGATTGTAACTTTCAGTTACACACCCTTTCAGGCAGGCGGTATCCTAATGAAGTATCAATTTAAAGTCAGAGCACTCATGTTTGAATCTAGACTTTGCTGTGAGAGGGTAAGTCACTGCACCTCAATGTACCTCAGTTTCGTATCTGTAAAATGGGAATAATAATAGTACCCACTTCACTTAGTTACTGTAAGAACTAAATAAGAATTCACCTGAAGGATTTAAAATAGTAAACCCCTGACGAGAATTGTATTTTTTTAACTTTTTAAAAAATTTAACAGAGTTTGTTTGAGCAAAAAAAGAAAAAAAAAAAAAACCAAAATAATTTGTGAATCAGGTAGCCCTCAGAATCACAGCAGATTTAGAGACACTCTGGCCACATGCTGAGAGAAAATTTATGGACAAAAAAAGGAAAGTGACATACAGAAAACAGAAGTGAGGTACAGAAACAGCAGGATTGGTACAGCCTGCTGGTAAGTTCTTAAGAGAACTATATTAAATAATATTTTACCTTCTCACTTGTATTCTGCCCAACCCTTGATAATGAATTGGATTTGGGGAGGAAGAATTGGGTACTGTTTGATGGAGTTATTGTTTTACAGAATATTTTATAATCATAGAGTTTAAGAAAAATATCATCTTAATTGTTATGATGAGGGGTCATTATTATTTTGATTTCATAATGGTACAGAAGGAGACTGAACCCTTGATATCTTGCTGAGATAGTATAGTGAATCACTGCAAATTCACTCTTAGGGCAAAATTCAAGTAACAGCTACGTGCAGGCCTTGTTCCCCACATTTCTGAGTGCGAATGCTTCATGCTGAGGTCTGATTGCTTACAGGATCTTATTATCTTCTTATACTCAGAATACAATATTTTCTGCATTATTGGATGTTCTTTTTGCTAGGATGCTTGCCTAGAAAGTTTGCGGTTTGGAATTGTTTTATATAAGACACTTTTGAGTTTATTTTATCTTAATTTGTTTGCAGAACAAGGAGCAGTGATACTACGTTACAAATGTAAAATAAAACATTGGGAAGCAAACAATCTTATAAAAGGGATTTTACAACACCAGGTATACTGGCATGCAATTTACTGATTCTTCTCCCATCACTAAATGGAAATAATAAAAAATAATCTAAAATTCAGCAGAACACTCTCAGCAGATAAATTAAGAGTATGGTTTGAAATATGTAGGTATAAATATTTGGAAATATAGTGGTGATAGCTGGTTTAGGGCTTTTTTTTCAGTCAAACATTTAACTCTATGAACTATAGTTTATAAGTATGATTTTAGGAGTAAAAGCCCATAGTGTCATTAAAATCATTAAAAATAAGAATTTTTTAATAGCTTGCCAGTTATAGTACAATGGCATAGAAAAAAGGAAGGTTATTAAAACATAAATACGTACTTATACTAAGATTTTTAGTATAATGAGGCTTTACCTTCTCTTCTCTTCATGAGATTTTTCTCTATAACAAATTGCTTGGTAGAATTTGAATGTTCCATGCACTTGAATAATTTCTAAATTATTTACCTAAACTTTATTACTTGCCAGTTTTGAGATTTTGGTAAAACTTGTCAGTTCTTATCAATTGCCCTTTTGTTGTAATTGTTTTTTTTTTTTTTCCTTATAATTTCTCTGAATGTACCACATGTCGAAATCCACATTATCTTCTTAGACTGCAGTGGGGCCACCATGGGATGATGTTACCATTGATTCTCAAAGTTGAAGAACTCAGCAAAGTGTATCATCAAATTAATGTTATGTGAGTTTCATCAGGAAGTCTTTTGGAATATTCTGGGTGTTGTTTTACATCTGTAGACTTTTGCTCAGCATAATAGATTCACTTTTAATTTCTTAGATAAATCAATTCGACTATGCAGATTAATGAAGTCCTGAAAGTGTTAGAGTTGAGAGCTAAAAGATACCAGGCTGTGGGAAAGTAGGGTTTTAAGCAGCATTGGGAAAGTGTCCCATGGTGTTGAGTCTGAGCTTCCTGAGGTCACTGCCCTCACTGCCTGCCACAGCAGCCAGCCCCTGAGTGTGGAGAGGAGAATGAAGCATGAACATTTGGGGGGAGTGGGCAAAATAGTTAAGGCCCAATAGATTCTTTAAAATATATCTGACAGCCAAGCTGCCTTAAATTCTATCACCATGTAATTTAAAACATTAGATTCATTTTTTCACATTCTTTCGCTTTATGCCTCATGCACAGAATGAGTGTATGTTACTGTGCATGCATAGGTGTGTACACACATGCACATTGTGTGTCCCTCCGCGTCTGAACCTAGGCTTCCGAGATTCCTGGGACTCATACAATCACCTGATAGAAAACTTTTCATCTAAAGATGAAATTACTCCTTGGAGAATTTCCACCAAAGGCAAAAAAGCACAAAAATTCTTTTCCTCCTCTCTACATGCCTCATTACACAGAGATAGAGGATTCAGTGTTTGAAGAATTATCATTTTTGTAGGTTTTATTTGTGGTACTTGAGAACTGGGAAATATAGAACTCAATTTAACAGATGTTGTCTCTGCTTCTACAAACTACCCACCACCATTATCATATTATTATATATATGATTATATATACACACACACACACACACATTTGAAAGTGACACACCATATATGAAATATTTAGGTATGACTATTTAGAAATATAGTGGTGTCACATGTACATATTCTACATATATTTGACGTCGCCTAGCTGTTAATGTCTTAGAAATCTAGCTCATTTGATGCTGAATTAGACATGCTTACGCTGTGTGTAAAGATACTGGCTGGCACCAATGTAGTGAGCGTCATACCTAAGGGATGATTAGATGATCGAGATGCATTTCCAGATTAAAAGTCCCCAGTGGCAAATACTGCCGGGCTGGGACTATGAGAAGAGGAAACGTGGTGTGTTGGTGAGAGCCCCAGATTCTGAGGCGGGAGGCTGGATTTCCATTATCTTACCACTAATTTACCATCTGCCCTGAGTCACCAGAATTACCCTTCAGGCCTCAATTAAGTGGAGTAATAAGCACATTTTATCGCAGCATTAAAAAGGGGCTCAACAAGGACCCTGGCAGGCCTACAGACTTGGCAAAGGTAAGCCAGCGGAGGAGGGGACAGAGAAGGAAATGAGAAAAAGGAGAGTTGACCCAGAAATTGGGCCGAAGTGTGCGAGGGACGTAACCTTTTAAAAAGTGGCCTTTCTGTGGAAGGTGCCACCAGGGCACACCTCAGGCACCTACCAGTCTTTTTCCAGAGCCAACAATGGCCTCTCTGCGCTTTTTCATCTTTCAGCAGGACAGGTGTGGACTTAGAAAAGGCTTCTCTAAAACTGCTATTTCACACACAGACCATTCCCCCCAAAACATTTTAATATGGTCTCCAAATCCACAGCATGCATGCACTAATACTGAAGTATTAACTTGTGCATGCTTCTGGCATTTAATAACATCTACATGTTCACACTCAAAAGGTAATAGAGCAGTTTTACTGTGTTTAAAAAAAATAAGAAAAAAAAAGGCAAAGCAAAATATATTGCCTAAGTTTGTTGTGGTTAAATGAATTTTCCTTAATGATTTCTAGGGATTGTTTTAGAAATGTATATGAAGAATTTTACTTTTTTTCCTGAATTATCTGAATTTGAAGTTGAGTAGATGTAGCACCAAGCAAATACGTTTTGAGAGGAGCAGGCTAGGGTGCTAGCAAATTGTACGTGCTCAATACATGGTGGTTGAGGGGGTTGAACGATTATATGGCATGTTTTGGTTATGAAGCAGATGCAAATGGGAGACACAAAGAATTTCAGTAGGAGTTTCAGCATATCAGACTTTAAACATCATGCACGACAGGGCACGGCAGCTCACACCTATAATCCTGGCACTTTGGGAGGCCTAGTTGGGAGGATCACTTTAGGCCAGGAGTTCAAGATCAGCCTGGGCAACATCACAAGACCTTGTTTCTGCAAAAAAAAATTTAATTGGTTGTGGAGGCGTGGGCCTGTAGTCTTAGATACTCCAGAGGCTAAGGCAGGAGGATGGATTGAGTCCAGGAGTTCAAGCCTTCAGTGAGCTGTGATTGCACCACTGTACTCTTGCTTGGGCAACAGAGCAAGGCTCTCAAAACTCATACATAAAACATTTTCTAAGCATCCCCCATTCCCCAAGTTCAAGTACAGGCAGGTAAATATGTATCCATTTCTCACAGCAGTTCCTGGGCCCCTTCTCTCCTCATTTCTCTGTGTATGGGTCTCTCTGGTCCCTTTTCACGGATGGTATCATTGATCGAGTGGTATATGAGCAATCCTATCTGTTGAAGTCATGTGCCTTTAAGGACCCTGAGAGACACTCTTTAGATGGAGGTGAAAAGTCAAGGGGAGGGGGGCTAATTAGATGTGGTTCCCCTGGCAGTGTGGGATGGTGACATACAGCTATCCCGAGCACTGCCCCACACCGATGAACACAGGTATGCATGCGTACACGCATGCGCAGGCATGTGCAGCCCTGGGAATGTGTGTGTGTGTGTGTGTGCGCCAGCCCTGTGCACATTGCCGCATTCCCCACGTGGACTGGGGACTCTCCTGATCTGAAGAGACTAAATTGTTCATCTCTGGAGACAAGCCAGCTCTTTCAGGCCACTAGAGATCATTTACTAAAGAGACCCTGGTGATTTGAGAGAGTAAATGTACCTCCCCAAAGAGAAAACTGCCTATTGATAGGTGTGGACTGACTGCAAATTTTGAATACTGTGATTATTTCATCAGTTTCTACATAGTTGCTATTAACAGCTGACCTCTTCAGAGTCAAGATCATCACACTCAATTCTCTACCTTTTTGAATGGTGCTCGTAGGGTAGAAGTTTTGAAGGAAAAAAACCTATTTATTTTTGGTTTAGAAAATGTTTCTGGCATCATACTGATGTGATGAATGACTGACTGAGGAGATGTGTCAAAATGCTTTGTATACTGTAAAGTGATTTATAAATATTAGGTATCAAATTAAACTTGATGGGGTGGGGAGGAGCAAACCACCTGTAAAATCATGTTACTCCAAGGTGAAAATAAGATCAGTTTGCATTCCCTGAGCACACACCAGCTGGGAGATAGCCCAAGGCATACTGAACTGTGCTGGAAGCCAGCTCAGGTTAACCGTTCTTTCCAGAAGGTCTATAGACTGAATACGCCTGTATGTAGATATCCCACGGTTGACTTAGGTCAACCTATGCTATTACATTAAGAACAATAGTAGCTTGCATTTATTGAGCACTTGCTGTATGCTTGGCGATTTACATATGTCTGCAGGGGAGTACATTTTATCTCCATTTGCAGGTTAGGACATTAAAGTTTCTAAAGGTTTTGACTTGTCCAAGAGCAAGTAAGTGGCATAGCCAGGTTTCAAACAGGAATCTATCTAGCTTCAAATTTCCCTTCTGTTGACTGTGTTATGCTACAATGGAGTATTCGTATATTTTTATAGTGGTATGTGTTTGTGTGAATGCAAATACGTGAGATGTTTTTAAATTATACAAGTCTATTTTAGATATTTTTGTGATGTTTAATATAGGAGAATCGGGTGACAATTAAAAACAGAGATCCCCTATATATTACTTAAATGATTCATTCATTCAAAAAGATACTTGTATTAATATCTACCATGATACAGACATGTTCCTAGGATGGGGATATAAGGATGAATACGATAGAGTCCAAGACTTTAAGACCTTCATAGCGTAGAATTGTAGACAGGCATAACAGCTCATCACAAAGCAATGAGAGAGTGAAATGATGGAAGCATGCATGAGATGGCCTGAGTGCTCCGGGCAGCAGAGCTTCACTCATCCTGGAGACAGTGTGTATCAGGGAAGGCTTTTGCAGGAGGTGCTTTAAGTAGCAAGAAGGAGGTACTCTGAGGCTGGAGTCAGGCAGAACACTGCAGGCAGAGGGAGGATGGGCATGGGCCTGGGGAAATAAGCAACAGAGTAGCTGTCAGAAATCACTTGGGGGCCAAGGTGTTGCTGGAGCCCAAGGAACATGAGAGGTATGCTCCTCAGGGGAAATAGTGAAGGGCTTTTGGCTAAGGACCTCAGACTGTACTCTGTGGGAAGCAGGGAGCAGTTCTTCCATTCAACAAACATTTCCTGAGTGACAGCCCAGTGTCAGAGACTGTGCTTGATACTCAGGATGCAACAGGGAGCAAAACTGACACTGTTCCCGATCTCATGCTTTGGTGGAATTGAACTCTTTGAAGCTGGGGAGTGATGAGGGCCTTAACAAGAACAGCAATCACTAAGATGGAAAATGAGAGATGTATTTGAGAAACATTCAGGGGTTGAAATGGGCAAGACTGGACTGACTGAATGAGGAGGTGGTGAGAGAGAGAGAGAGAGAGAGAGAGAGAGAGATTGCGAATGGTTCTTACGTTTATACCATGGATGCTGGTGTGATACCTTCTAGGACAGAAAACCAAAAAGAACGAATAGGAGGTTTGGCTTGGCCTTGGACTTGTGGAGTGAGGTGTACATCTTTGCATGGAGATGGCTTATTAGGTAGTTGGACATGCAAGTCTAAGACCAAAGAAGAGATTCAGACACACAAATTTCATAGCATATAGGTAGTAAATCAAACCATGGTAGTGAAAGGAATTGTCCAAGGAAAACATGGAAAATGATAAGAGGACATGAAGAATGTCCAAATTTAAGGAATAGATGGAAGAAGAGCTAATGAAGGAAAGAAGAAAAAAGTCACCAATGGATACCTTTGTTCAGGAAGGCAGGATAGTTTTTGAAATTGCAGTTTGTTGGAATATTGGTGGTACTGTGGCTGATGAATAATTCAGTTTAGTCCCCTAAGCATTCAGTGCCTGCCCAACATGAGCCATGCACTGTGCTAAGCCGGGGAAGGAGAAGACAGAGAAGATTAAGACACCATCCTTGCCCCTGGAGGAGCCACAGGCAGGGGAGGCCATTGCTTCTGTTTCACTACCAGATACCAGTAAAGTTGCCTTATAAATAGAAAATACCACACAAGGAATTAAAAAAAAAAAGAACCAAGCAATTTATTTTGAAGTGCTCTTGAG